>NW_026614586.1:0-300000 GCF_030052815.1 Hevea brasiliensis
TAACTAAATACAATTTTAAATCACAATTCATAAATCATATCAATAGTGAATACTTAAAACCATAGTTAAATTCAAGACAATGAATGTCATAAGGTATTTAAACTCCAATTCACAAATTATCAAAATTCATAATAACACAATTTAGTCAAATAGTTTAAGAATACCGTTGCCAATTCATACACAATTTGCTCAAATTATCAATAACACGCTTTTTTCCAATCAATGTCGCAATTTGATCAAATAATCAATAATACCATTTTGCAAATCAATAACACAATCCGATCAAATAATCAATAATATCGCTTTGCAAATCAATAACACAATTCGATCAAATAATCGAATAATATCGCTTTTGCAAATCCATAACACAATTCGATCAAATAACTGAATAATACAATGTTGCCAATCAATAACACAATTTAGGTCATGATACAAATTTTTCAATATATGCCGTGTTGTACACCACAACAAGACATACTCACCCCAATAATCGAAATCAATGAGGGAGGAAGCTAGCTGAATAATGAGTACTCATCTACACTCACCTCGATCGGAAGTCAAGAGGGAGGAACATAATCATACTCACCCTGCATCGATAAGTCAAAGAGGGAGGAATAATCACACTCACCCCATTAATGGAGGAGGAACATAGTAACAGTGTCATGCCAATTATGAATCAAAACAATTCCAAACATTTTATTCAAATGATCCGAAGAATCCAATAAATTTCCAAAGTTATAATTTCATTCACAAAATGGCAACACAATTCGTAATTCACTTCAATTTCCACAAAAACCATTAACGATGATTTTAAATCAAAAAGTATCAATAAATAACATTCAAACAATTTTTTCACGCTTTCAAACCATTCACAATGTTTTTCAATCAATAAGTGTCCATCAAACACATTTTCACAATTTAAAACAATAATATACAAATAGTCAATATTTATTTCAATTGAAAATAATTCAAAAGAAACAGTTGTTGTGCACAAACCTCTGATGACTGTCTCCTGGTCTGGACTCAGTGTTTCCTTCTCTTTCCCTGAGTCTTTAGTAACTGAGAAACACAATTTGGAGTGTTTCAGTACTAAATTAAATTGTCTCTAACGATAATGTTCGATAAACAATTCACTGAATACCTTTATTGCCTAATCAACCCATATATCGACCCTCGATGTTTTCTAGGTAAATTAGGTCTTAACATTATTAATATGTCATATTCGATAGTATTTTAGGGTTGGTACGTTTTACCAAACTCGTTTCCTTGTTTAGTGCATTTTAATGCAACTTGTTGGATTCCGGGATACTAGTTTGACCTAGCCGGACGACCTAGTTCCCTCGGTTTTCGGGTTTCGGTCAAAACTACAAACTTGTAGATCTAGGTCTTATGGACCATGGTGCAAAATTTTAGGTCAATCCGAGTTAAGTAGACCAAGTTATGGTCACTATACTACTGCTGGTCAAATGGCACCAATTTAGGTCAATTTTAGGTCAATTTGGTCAACTCTGGTTCGGCCAGTTTTTGGACCCGAACTTGTGCAAGTTGTTTGACTTGCTTATGGTCATTTCTGGGCTTTAGTGTCTTCATAAGACTTGTAGGTATGGGTCTTAACTATTCATGGTTAAAATTTCAGGTCAATTGGACCTGTTTTAAGTGAGTTATGGCCTAAACACTCACTTCTGCCCAATTGGTCATTTTTCAGGTCCTAATTGTACCTAATCCGAATTGGTCATTTTCTTAGGTCACCTTGCAAGCAGAATTTTGGTATGTTTTCTCAATGAAAGTTGGCACATTTTGTGCCTAGTTTCACCTCCAATTGGTCTCATACCAATTGAGGTTACACATTTAAACTTATTGGTCTATTTGCACACTGCCCTCTATATGCCTTTCAAACCCCAATTCAAACACACATTTAACTTGCTCTACTTTAAATCCCCATACCTAATTCTGATTTTATACCATTCCATATTCATTTATCACTTCTTACTATGGTCAATTTGGACAGAATACAAATATTCTCAATACATCAAATACAACCCTAAACCACAAAGTCCAAATTTAGCAATATATGTACATAAATACACCTAATCATTACATATAATTTCCACTACTAATTTATATACACATTCATCAATTCTTCTATGTCAACATTCTGCCAACACTTCCATGAATATATACATTTATTCAAGTGTCCCCAAGCTGCCAAAACCTTCTTCAACACCACATTGCCCTACAATTCATCAATTCTCATCCAAGTGCCAAAATCACCATATAAACATGAAGTAATTCACTAGGTTATTAAATCATCATGATCAACACCATTTCTCATCAAATATATGCACAAATATCTCATCAAATACATGACTCCATGGCTGTCCAAAATGAACACAACAATAACTCTTCAAACTCAAAATTTTCCTTCATAAAACCAACACCCATAACATGCACACAAAACTTAACAAAGCTATCTTCAAAAACACTAACTTACCGTATGGTTGGAGCTTGTTAAACCTTGCTTAAACTTCTCAAATTTGGTATCAAACTCTTCCTTGTGATGAGTAGACAAACTTTCATGAAGCCACTTAAGGATTGGAGTTGAAAATGGAGAGTTATGAGAGCTTGCATGAAAATGTTAATGGTGGATTCTTCACTTCTTCATTTCGCTTGATGGGAAAATGGGGACGATGAAGTTGCTGCTGGAGATAGTGGACTTACATCAGCCCCATTTAGTGTTTAATTAATCCTATAGTGGTCCACTAACTAGGTTTAAATCATATAATAATCTAATTGTTCACTTAATCCCACATTAACCCATGATTTTAGGTATTTACTTTAGGTACCACCAAATTAATTTTTCATTTCATTTTCTAAGTGTAATATTATTTATTTTTAATGGACATTTAGGTCAAAAGACACTTCGGGATGTCAAATGACCATAATGGCTCTGCTCGTGGCATTCCCGATTTTTCTAACACCGTGATTTTGTCTGCTTTTTCGATTTCTCACTTTTCTTTGTACTAATTATTTAATTTTTCTTTAATCTTTCTAATGAGATTTATACTTCAATAAGGGTCTATTTATGTCCTAAAATGTTTTCCAGTGGTTCCCCAGGCTACCAACTAGACACGCCGTGACTTCCCAAGGCCACCCATCGCTAGGTTTCCTACGCTTAACTTGGTTACATTTCTTTGCTATTATTTTTCCTTTGTTTTTCTTGTATTTCCTTTTCTTGTATTTCATTATTTTATGTCTCCTCACTCATATCAAGTGTAGCTCTAGCTATCCTAGTTGTCCGACCACACCGTCACCGAACAATGTAACGCACTACCGAACATAGGGGTGTTACAATTCTCCCCTTAAATAAATTTCGCCCACTAAATTTTTACCCAAAGATCCATCTTACAATAGTCGACGCTTATTTTCTCCTTTCTATACGATCAGATAACCTTCTTTTTCTCAAATTTGTATAAGTCTTTTAACAATCTAATACAATGTTTGATTTGTTTGTATAACACCAATTTCTTCTTACTATTGTCTGCCTAATATTTCGGTTCATGTTCCTTCTTGAATGACCCTTGAGGTCATCTTAGAATCATTCATCACCATGGGTCCTCCACCATTCTAATCCATAGTCTTCCTCACACTCGTAATATTTCTTTGTTATATATGAATCAACTGCTCAAATCTCTACTTCCATAACTCTTTTATCTATCAATATTCTATAACTTAGTTCTTTTTGTAATGAACTATAACCTTCGATATTCTAACTTTTAAGTTTTAGATCCCTAAGTAGGATTTTCAAACTTATTTCTAATAATTAAATTGCCTTGGCATAACTATACCAAAATGTATACCGTTGGTTACTATTCTTATTCTGGTATACTATCGGTAGTACGTAGCTCTACACAATAATCTCAAGTCAAGATCAGAATCGCACTACAAGATAAACATCAAGAACATTGCATAGTTACTACGATACATCCCAATAGATCAAACTTTGTTATCTTTTATTCTTTTGAATTCACCGATATTCGAATCTTATTCGATTACAATATCCATTAGCAATTTCTAATAAAGAACCTCCTTGCCCTCATCTAGAGCAATTCCATTATCGATCTTACTTTACGCCCTCTTGCCTCACATTAAGTAGGCTCGCCAATTAGCTTTATAATTTATGGTGTGTAAGAAAATACTTTTCGCTGATAAACTCTTTCAAAACTAATTTCACTTATTATCACAATCCTTATCTTAAAGGGCCACTCACTCATGCATCAAAATTTATTCCCCTGTAAAAGAATAACAATAGAACATATAGTTCTAACACTAACATAAAAGTATGCACTGTGTCGATAATACATATATATATATCTTAGTTACCAATTGAGAAAGTACCGGCAATGATGTCAAAAGTCTCAGTCTCTTTTCTGTCGTATAGCGTATACTCCAGCTGGAGCCTCACCCTGTTCGGGCTGAGTCACAGTACTCTGACTTCTAGGTGTACGACCCCGACCTCTACCTCGACCTCTACGACCGGCTGGTGACCTCTTGGGGGTAGAAACTGGGGGTGATCCCTTTGGTGTAGTTAATGATCCGTAACAACCCGGATTTACACAATCCCTAGCAAAATGGCCGCCTCTCCACAGCTTAAAACATGCTCCTACGCCTATAACATACCCCACTATGTGGTTTACCACAAGTTTCACAAAGTCGATCCGACAAATGCATTCTGGTTTCTATTGAGTTTGCTTGATCCGATCGAGGTGGTTTCATTCAAAAGATCTATCTCTACCAGACTTCTTACTATCTCTGTCAGATCCCCAAAGTTTTTCCTCTTTCCAAGAGGGACCACTAGAACTCGTCACGACTTTCCTCTTTTTCTGTCTTCTCCGATTTCTTTTCTCAAGAGCCGCCAGATTCAATTCTTTCTAATTCTAGTGCTTGAGAAATAAGTTCAAAAGTTGTTATGTTTGAATCCACCACTTGTAACTGATACTAGGCTTCAAGCCGGTTTCAAACCTCTTACATCTCTCCCACCGTAGAAAGTAGACTTACGTGATAATGGCTTAGGCGAAAAAATTTCCTTTCATATTCAGCCACCGACCGCTCCTGCTTTGCACTTAGGAACTCTTGCACTTTCCGGTCTACATAAGCATCGTGGACATATTTCGCCTGAATTCCCGAGAAAGTCACTCTGTGTTAGCATCACAGTTCTACTGCATCGTGGGAATGGTTTTCCACCACCATAAGCATCCTCAGAATAACAAAGATACCGAGTATTCAAATATGAGCTCCTCTATGCAATGTAGTTTCTTGAATACCCTATCCATCCTCTCTAACCACTGCTCACCTCTAGGGATCTCGCCCCTTAAACTCAGAGCCCCATATTTCATCAATTTGTCATACCGCTCGTAGGAGACTTTGGTTGTACCACCGTGTCCGTATTGGGACTTGAGTAGGCGCGCTACCATCCATTTGTTGGAACATTGCACTGTCACGAGCGAACCGAGCAGTAGAATCGCAGATCGCAGGTGGTGTCACAACCATCGACATTATGTAGGGTCAGCATCCTTGCACCTCACTTTAATAGATTGATCGATCAACGATCACCTCTTCCATGGTCAATGCGAGGATCTTAGATCTCTAAACAAGTAACACAAGGAGATTTCTCCCGTTAGTGCATATTTATAATGTAATGTAATCAGTATGTATCAAACAATGATATTGAGCGCTTGTACTACGAAGAAAGAATATTCAAATAACATGTGAAAACAGAATTTAAAAACTTTGCTCGATACCACTAAAACATGTCACACCCTACCCTCTCAGAAGGCATAACATGATCCCATAGTATACCTAATGAATTACCAACTCCGCTTCATCGATAACCCATTAAATATACTACAAGGGATTTTAAAACTTTTCTTACTTCTTTTACAAAGGTGAGCACTATTTACAGTGTGTTAAAAACCTTTTGATCTCAAGTGATAGAACTAACACATTTGAATTATTTGGAATTTCAGAAAATTTTTGCACGCCATCCGTATTTTGGATAAAACAGCTTCTTGTAAAACTCAGAAAGCACTTCAATTATTTTCCAAATCTCAACTCCAACATTTTTCTCAATACAACATATTTCTCAACTCAAATCCACAGTGATTTTTCAAAAGCTGAGATATAGGAAATATAATACAATTTTTACAAGTCAAAATAACTCATAATTATTTTACAACCTCAAGTTACAATTTGAATTTACAATCGCTTCAAACCAAAACAATATGTACATACAGGTGGTCATACATTACAAGACAAAATGCAAAATATTGGTATACTCATTATACTGTAATCCTCATTGGATGTACTAGCACCTAGTCTCACGCCTCTGTCTGTCTCTACTGCGACAAAGAATGAAAGCTATCGCTGAGACAATGTCTCAGTGGTGCACAACATTAACCAAATACAATTTTAAATCACAATTCATAAATCATATCAATAGTGGATACTTAAAACCATAGTTAAATTCAAGACAATGAATGTCATAAGGAATTTAAACTCCAATTCACAAATTATCAAAATTCATAATAACACAATTTAGTCAAATAGTTTAAGAATACCGTATTGCCAATTCATACACAATTTGCTCAAATTACTGAATAACACAGTTTTTTTCCAATCAATGACGCAATTTGATCAAATAATCGAACAATACCATTTTGCAAATCAATAACACAATCCGATCAAATAATCAATAATATCGCTTTTGCAAATCAATAATACAATCCGATCAAATAATCAATAATATCGCTTTTGCAAATCAATAACACAATTCGATCAAATAATCAATAATATCGCTTTGCAAATCCATAACACAATTCGATCAAATAATGAATAATACAATGTTGCCAATCAATAACACAATTTAGGTTATGACACAAATTTTTCTATATATGCCGTGTTGTACACCACGACAAGACATACTCACCCCAAGACTCGAAATCAATGAGGGAGGAAGCTAGCTGAATAATGAGTACTCATCTACACTCACCTCAGACTGGGAAGTCAAGAGGGAGGATGTAACACCCCTAAGTTCGGTGAGTGCGCTCTCATCGCCCGGTGTCCAAAGGTCGTCCTGGACAGCTAGGATGCTTAGAACTACACTTCAATATGAGTGAGGAGACATAAAATAATGAAATACAAGAAGAGAAAATACAAGAAAAACAAAGGAAAATAATAGCAAAGAAATGTGACTAAGTTGCTTAGCCGAGAATCCTAGCGATGGTGATCAGACCGGAAGTCACTACGTGGACCATTGACTAGCTCTCGATCATGGGAACCCCGAAAATATTTTTAGGACTTAAATAGACCCTATTGAAGTATAAATATCATTAGAAATATCAAATAAAAATTAAATAATTAGTACAAAGAAAAGTGAGAAATCAAAATGCATAAAACTCGGTATTACCCAAAAATCTGGATTGCAACCCGAAAGGGGCATTATGGTCATTTGACATCCCGAATTGTCTTTTGACCTAAATGTCCATTAAAAATAAATAATATTACACTTGGAAAATGTCATGAAAAATAAGAAATATGGTACATAATACAAATAGTGGAGTTTGATGAGAAAATTGCAAATTTTGAAACTTTGTATTAATTATTCAATAACTAAACTTAGTGCTCCACTAAGTGAGCTAAATGGACATTAAAATATAACATTAGTGGACAGATTTCTCCACTAAGTAAGCTTCATCTCCTTCATTCTTCTTCCAAACCGAATTCAACTTTCTCCCAAAACTCCCATGGAAGCTCCATGGCCAACCTCACTTCAACCACCATGCAACCATGTTCAAGCCCTCATTTCACCATAGTTTCTTCAATAAAGCTTGCACACACACCTTGGGCAACATTTTGGGAAGAAGAAAGAAGAGATTTAGTGGAGTTTTAAGGAAGTCCAACAAGGGGTAAGTGTCCATTTTCTTCCCTTGCTTAATTAAAACTTGTATTGAGGTTGTGGGTAGTATTTTGGGTGAAGAAATTTGAACAAATGGTTGAGTTATGGGACTGTCCATTTTTGGCAGCCATGGAAGGTGAGTTGCTTGAGTTTTTCCTACATGTAATTAATGGAAATTAGTGTTGAATAAGTCAATTTGAATTGTTAGTAAATTAATCTCCATGTATGTGTTATTGAGCATTTGATTTTAGGGTTTAAAAGGGGAATTTAATACCTTAGCAAACTGCCATTTTTGGGCAGCCTTTAAACCCATGAAATTATGTATGATATCATGAAACTTATTGATGAATTCTGGTGGTGATGATGTAGGGGTAGTTTGTATGATTGAGGGTGGAAGTTATTTGTTATGGTTAGGTGATTGAATTGTTGTAATTGAGCTTGAAAACTTCTGCACTTGTTGGTGCACATTGAATGCAATTGTAAGCTGCCAAAATGACCTATAATGTGTCATGAATTATGTTTAGGTCATGATACAACCAGAATTGGCTTGAAGGTTGAGTTTGATAAGTGTTAACAATGATCCTTGATGTGTATGCAAGAATTGCAATAAGGCAGTTTGAGTTTTAGCCTATAACCTTAAATGTGTAACCTCAATTGGTATGAGACCAATTGGAGGTGAAACTAGGCACAAAATGTGCCAACTTTCATTGAGAAAACATACCAAAATTCTGCTTGCAAGGTGACCTAAGAAAATGACCAATTCGGATTAGGTGCAATTAGGGCCTGAAAAATGACCAATTGGGCAGCAGTGAGTGTTTAGGCCATAACTCACTCAAAACAGGTCCAATTGACCTGAAATTTTAACCATGAATAGTTAAGACCCATACCTACAAGTCTTATGAAGACACCAAAGCCCAGAAATGACAAGAAGCAAGTCAAAAAGCTTGCACAAGTTCGGGTCCAAAAACTGGCCGAACCAGAGTTGACCAAATTGACCTAAAATTGACCTAAAATGGTACCATTTGACCAGCAATAGTATAATGACCATAACTTGGTCTACTTAACTCGGATTGACCTGAAATTTTGCCCCGCGTGCAATAAGACCTAGATCTACAAGTTTGTAGTTACGACCAAGACCCGAAAACCAAGGGAACTAGATCATCCGGTTAGGTCAAACCAAGATCCCTAATCCAAAGATTTGCACTAAAATGCACTAAACAAGGAAATGACTTTGGTAAAACGTACCAAACCTAAAACCCTATCGAATGTGACATATTAATGACACTAAAACCTAATTTACCTAAAACGCATCGAGGGTCGGTATATTAGGTGATTGAGCAAATAATAGCCTTCAGTGAATTACTTATCGAACATTATCATTAGAGACAGTTTAATTTAGTGCTGAAACACTTCAAATTGTGTTTCTCAGTTACCAAAGACTCAGGAAAAGGGAAGGAAACATTGAGTCCAGACCGAGAGACAGTCATCAGAGGTTTGTGCACAACGGCTATTTCTTTTGAATTTTTCAATTGAAATGAATTATGACTATTGTACATTATTGTTTTAAATTGTGTTTGTGCACAACTAGTTTTTAACTGATTTTGTTTTGAATATTTCATATGATTAAATGATATATTTTTCTTATGAATTATGTTTAACAAGCATTGGATTTAATTCCATGATTATTGAAAATTGTTATTGTATGTATGAATTTGGCTTTGTGAAATGGTATTTCCATAAGTATTAAGCATTGTTATGGATTAAGTAAATTATGTTTTGGAAAATTGTGATAGAATATGTTTTGAATTGTGATGGTAATATTCATGGAAAAAAATGAAAACTTTATTATTTGAATTGTGATGAGCATAAAAATTATTGGATATTGGAATTGACTTTGAATCGAATTATATTGTGATTTTTGCTCGCAATAAGGATTGTGATATTGTTTTATATCTCACTATAGATGCTTGACTAGGTTATTACCCGTCTCTCATCTGTTGAGAAGACAATGGAGTTAGTTGTGTTTTGATTACTATTGTACGTGCACAGGCTTAGATTTTCCTCTGATTTGAGGTTAGATCTAAGTTTATTTTATCGTTATGGCCCTTGCGGAAGATTCATTATTGTGATGGTATCAGGCACGATGATTCGACCTCCCGACCATAGGAGTTAGAATCTGATTCGACCTCCCCGACCATAGGGAGTTAGAATCACATCGAATATGGCCCTTTCGGATTAGTCTTGCATGGTTAGTGAGATAAAGATTGATTTTTGAGATAAAGATTGATTTTTGAGATACAGTATGATTTTTGAGATACATAATGATTTTTGAGATACGTAATGGCTTTTGAATGGTAAGGAATGGTGATTTTAATTATGGTTTATGTATAATTGATTTTGTTGGAATTACTTAAATGGATAGTCATGATTTGATAAATTGAATTTTGTTCTCCAAGTCATTTATACAAATGATTTACATTATTGGCAATGAATATTTTGAGTTTTGGAATTTGATCAGATTTAGATTCTCAAATTATTTATCAGAAAATTTGTCAATGTATATTGTACTATGTTTTAAATTATAGTTGTGCACCATCGAAGTTCACCACTCAATGATAGCTTTGCATGTCGTCGCAGTAAGAAGAGCATAGAGCGTTGATTAAGTTGCTTTGAGGATACATTCAGATCACCTGTGTATATCATAGATATACCCATGTACATAGGTTTTGATGTAAGCATGTAATAATATGTATGTAAATTATTTGAGCAGTTGTATAAAAACTCTTGTAAAACATTTTGGTATGTAATTAAATGTAAATTATTGTAAATGTAAATTTGAGATTTCATTTACTTGAATAGTTTTGTATTATATTTCCTTTATCTCAGTCTTCGAAAAATCACTATGGATTTGAGTTGAGAAATATGTTGTGTTGAAAAATATGTTGGAGTTGAGATTTGCAAATACATATTGAAGTGCTTTCTACAGGTTTTCTGAAGAACTGTTTTATCCAAAATACAGAGGGCACTCTGCCAAAATTTTTACAGAAATTCCAAATAATTCAAATGTGTCAATTCTATCACTTCAGTTCAAAAAGGTTTTAACACCTGTAAATAGTGCTCACCACTGTAAAAGAAGTAAGAAAAGTTTTGAAAATCCCTTGTAGTGTATTTAATGGGTTATCAGTAGACGTAGTTGGTAATTCATTAAGTATACTATGGGATCATGTTATGCCTTACAGAGGGGTAGGGTGTGACATGTTTTAATGGTATCAGAGCAATGGTTTTAAAGTGAATTTCGAACTGTGAATTTGAAATCTTTTTGTCGGTAACTACAACTGCTCAAATGTTTGATACATATAGTACATTTACATCATAAATATGAACTAATGGAGAGGAATCTCCTTATGTTGGTTGTACAGGAATAGAGAATCTTGTGGAAAGATATGGAAGAGAAAAATGAGACCGTAGAACAGTCCATGATGGCAGAAGTACAAGTTGAGGCCTCAGCTCCACAAAATGTCGAAGGCCCGATCACTGGGCTTTTATCGGTACAAATTATTGCACAAATGGCCCAGCAAATGGCCACTTTCTTCCAACAAATGGCTGATAATCTGTCAGCCCAAGCCCAAGTACAGACCCAACCCCCACAAGGGCAGTGTGAAATGGAAAAGAGGGAGAAACCTATGGGTCAGAGCTCGAATAGTAATTTGAGAAAGAGAAAAGAATTTGAGGAACCCCGAACTCAGAAATATGATAGAGGCGGATCATCAGGGCAGAGACCACTAAGATCTAGTCGTCGAACAACTAGAAGTTCCTACCCTTCACGCCAATGTGAAACTTGTAGAAGATATCATGGAGGTATTTGTCGTAAGCCTCTGGAGCCTGTTACAATTGTGGAAAACTTAGACACTTTGCTAAAGATTGTGCTAAACCACCTCGACCGCTTCTCCGAGTTCATGCACCGTCAATGAGTCAAGATAGAAATAGAGTTGGTACTCCTCACCACTATAACACAGTTGAATCAACTCGAATATAGTAGCGCACTCAATGAGTGTCCACTATGCGCCAAGTAAAAGGAGCAAAACTTCGGATGTAGTCATGGTAAGTTTTTAATTTTTGAAAGAAACAATTAGTTATTATTTGATCCCAAAGACTACTTAGTTGTGTGTTAGTGTCGTAACTATATGTTCTGCTATTCTCACAGGAGAATAAATTTGATGCGTTAGTGACTAGTCTTTTAGGATCAAAACTACAATAACAAGTATGATTGACACTAATTTTGGAAGAATTGTTAACTAAAAGAATTGGGATATTGTAATCAGAATCGGTTTAGGATATTAGTGGATTTGAGAAAGATAAGATGTTAGAAAACCTAGTCCATGAGGTTATAACGTAGTGACTATATAATGTTCTCGATGTTTGTATTGTGTCGCAGACATAAAGATCGATTAATCGGATTATTGTGTAGAGCTACGTGTTTCCTCGTGGTACAATAAGTAAGAATATTTGTAAGTAATCTATAAATTGATACAATTGCACCTAATAGGTACTATTATCGAAATAAATGTGAAAATTTTAGTCGAAATTTAAAACTTCGTAACTAGCCTGTCGAAAGACTACACTTGTAAGGTAGCCGAGTCAAGAACTCGGTTACAATAATGTGAACTACCAAGACTACAAGAATTGCTATAAGCTTAGAGATATCAAGACAACGTATCATCCTCGCATTGATGGACAATTGAAATAAGTAATTCAGGTAAATTCGGAAACTCATTGAGTTCCTATAAATAATGAAATGAAATGATAAAAATAACCTGTAAAATGTGATAAGCCCTCAAGAATATATCGAGAACTTGTGTCATTGAATCCGTGGGGAGATGGGACAGATGCATCCCACTAACAGAATTTGTATACATTAATAAGTGTCAAGCTAGCATACAAGTGGCACCATATGAAACATTGTAAGGGAACAGATAACTATGGATTTTGTGATGAGATTTCTGAGGACACAGAATAGTCATGATGCATTATAGGTTATAGTTGACAGATTGACCAAGTCTGCTCACTTTTTGCCAGTTCAGATGGACTATAGCCTGGAAAGATTGGCCAGATTGTACATATATGAGATTGTAAAACTGCATGGAGTGCCAGTATCAATTGTGTCTGACAGAGATCCTAGGTTCACTTCTAGATTCTGGGGTAGTCTTCAGAGAGCCCTAGGAACTAGATTGAACTTCAGCACAGCATTCCACCCACAGACAGATGGCCAGTCTGAGAGGGTTATTCAGACATTGGAGGATATGCTACGGGCTTGTGTGATTGAATTTGAAGGTAGTTGGGATACACACTTGCCTTTCAATTGAGTTTGCTTATAACAATAGCTACCAATCAAGCATTGGGATGCCTCCATATGAAGCTTTGTATGGTAGAAAGTGCAGAACTCCCCTATGTTGGGATGAAGTTGGTGAAGGGAAGATGATTGGGCCAGAGATTGTTCAGCAGACATAGGAAAAGATCAAATTGATCAGAGATAGACTCAAGGCTGCATCAGACCGTCAAAAGTCCTATGTTGATCTAAAGAGAAGAAATATTGAGTATGCAGTGGGTGATAAGGTATTCCTCAAAGTTTCTCCTTGGAAGAGGATTGTGAGATTTGGCAGAAAGGGGAAACTGAGTCCTCGTTTCATCGGATCATATGAGGTTTTGGAAAGAGTGGGTCCTTTGGCATACCGGTTGGCATTACCTCCAGAGCTAGCAAGGATACACAGTGTCTTCCATGTGTCCATGTTAAGGAGGTACAGATCAGACCCATCTCATGTACTGTTAGTTGAAGAGATTGAAGTAAATCCAAACCTCTCACATGAGGAAGAACCCATAAGAATTCTGGCTTATGAGGTGAAGCAGCTGAGGAACAAATAGATACCCCTGGTTAAAGTGCTGTGGAACCATCATTCAGGCCAGGAAGCTACTTGGGAACGTGAAGAGGATATGAGGAGACAGCACCCACAGCTGTTCAGAGACTAATGTCAGGTAAAATTTCGAGACGAAATTTATTTAAGGGGGGGAGAATTGTAACACCCTAAGTTCGTAGAGTGCTCTATCGCTCCGGTGTCCATCTTTGTCCTGGACAGCTAGGATGCTTAGAACTACACTTCAATATGAGTGAGGAGACATAAAATAATGAAATACAAGAAGAGAAAATACAAGAAAAACAAAGGAAAAATAATAGCAAAGAAATGTGACTAAGTTAAGCGAGCCGAGAATCCTAGCGATGGGTGACCGCACCGGGAAGTCACGGCGTGGACCGTTGACTAGCCCTGGATCATGGGAACCCCGAAAATATTTTAGGACTTAAATAGACCCCTATTGAAGTATAAATATCATTAGAAATATCAAATAAAAATTAAATAATTAGTACAAAGAAAAGTGAGAAATCGAAAAACAGACAAAACCTGGTATTACCCAAAAATCGGGAATGCAACCCGAAAGGGGCATTATGGTCATTTGACATCCCGAATTGTCTTTTGACCTAAATGTCCATTAAAAATAAATAATATTACACTTGGAAAATGTCATGAAAAATAAGAAATATGGTACATAATACAAATAGTGGGAGTTTGATGACAAAATTGCAAATTTTGAAACTTTGGATTAATTATTTATTAACTAAACTTAGTGCTCCACTAAGTGAGCTAAATGGACATTAAAATATAACATTAGTGGACAGATTTCTCCACTAAGTAAGCTTCATCTCCTTCATTCTTCTTCCAAACCGAATTCAACTTTCTCCCAAAACTCCCATGGAAGCTCCATGGCCAACCTCACTTCAACCACCATGCAACCATGTTTAAGCCCTCATTTCACCATAGTTTCTTCAATAAAGCTTGCACACACACCTTGGGCAACATTTTGGGAAGAAGAAAGAAGAGATTTAGTGGAGTTTTAAGGAAGTCCAACAAGGGTAAGTGTCCATTTTCTTCCTTGCTTAATTAAAACTTGTATTGAGGTTGTGGGTAGTATTTTGGGTGAAGAAATTTGAACAAATGGTTGAGTTATGGGACTGTCCATTTTTGGCAGCCATGGAAGGTGAGTTGCTTGAGTTTTTCCTACATGTAATTAATGGAAATTAGTGTTGAATAAGTCAATTTGAATTGTTAGTAAATTAATCTCCATGTATGTGTTATTGAGCATTTGATTTTAGGGTTTAAAAGGGGAATTTAATACCTTAGCAAACTGCCATTTTTGGGCAGCCTTTAAACCCATGAAATTATGTATGATATCATGAAACTTATTGATGAATTCTGGTGGTGATGATGTAGGGGTAGTTTGTATGATTGAGGGTGGAAGTTATTTGTTATGGTTAGGTGATTGAATTGTTGTAATTGAGCTTGAAAAAACTTCTGCACTTGTTGGTGCACATTGAATGCAATTGTAAGCTGCCAAAATGACCTATAATGTGTCATGAATTATGTTTAGGTCATGATACAACCAGAATTGGCTTGAAGGTTGAGTTTGATAAGTGTTAACAATGATCCTTGATGTGTATGCAAGAATTGCAATAAGGCAGTTTGAGTTTTAGCCTATAACCTTAAATGTGTAACCTCAATTGGTATGAGACCAATTGGAGGTGAAACTAGGCACAAAATGTGCCAACTTTCATTGAGAAAACATACCAAAATTCTGCTTGCAAGGTGACCTAAGAAAATGACCAATTCGGATTAGGTGCAATTAGGGCCTGAAAAATGACCAATTGGGCAGCAGTGAGTGTTTAGGCCATAACTCACTCAAAACAGGTCCAATTGACCTGAAATTTTAACCATGAATAGTTAAGACCCATACCTACAAGTCTTATGAAGACACCAAAGCCCAGAAATGACAAGAAGCAAGTCAAAAAGCTTGCACAAGTTCGGGTCAAAAAACTGGCCGAACCAGAGTTGACCAAATTGACCTAAAATTGACCTAAAATGGTACCATTTGACCAGCAATAGTATAATGACCATAACTTGGTCTACTTAACTCGGATTGACCTGAAATTTTGCCCCGCGTGCAATAAGACCTAGATCTACAAGTTTGTAGTTTCAACCAAGACCCGAAAACCAAGGGAACTAGATCATCCGGTTAGGTCAAACCAGTATCCCGGAATCCAGCATTTGCACTAAAATGCACTAAACAAGGAAATGACTTTGGTAAAACGTACCAAACCTAAAACCCTATCGAATGTGACATATTAATGACACTAAAACCTAATTTACCTAAAACGCATCGAGGGTCGGTATATTAGGTGATTGAGCAAATAATAGCCTTCAGTGAATTACTTATCGAACATTATCATTAGAGACAGTTTAATTTAGTGTCAAACACTTCAAATTGTGTTTCTCAGTTACCAAAGACTCAGGAAAAGGGAAGGAAACATTGAGTCCAGACCGAGAGACAGTCATCAGAGGTTTGTGCACAACGGCTATTTCTTTTGAATTTTTCAATTGAAATGAATTATGACTATTGTACATTATTGTTTTAAATTGTGTTTGTGCACAACTAGTTTTTAACTGATTTTGTTTTGAATATTTCATATGATTAAATGATATATTTTTCTTATGAATTATGTTTAACAAGCATTGGATTTAATTCCATGATTATTGAAAATTGTTATTGTATGTATGAATTTGGCTTTGTGAAATGGTATTTCCATAAGTATTAAGCATTGTTATGGATTAAGTAAATTATGTTTTGGAAAATTGTGATAGAATATGTTTTGAATTGTGATGGTAATATTCATGGAAAAAAAAAATGAAAACTTTATTATTTGAATTGTGATGAGCATAAAAATTATTGGATATTGGAATTGACTTTGAATCGAATTATATTGTGATTTATGCTCGCAAAAAGGATTGTGATATTGTTTTATATCTCACTATAGATGCTTGACTAGGTTATTACCCGTCTCTCTCATCTGTTGAGAAGACAATGGAGTTAGTTGTGTTTTGATTACCATGGTACGTGCACAGGCTTAGATTTTCCTCTGATTTGAGGTTAGATCTAAGTTTATTTTATCGTTATGGCCCTTGCGGAAGATTCATTATTGTGATGGTATCAGGCACGATGATTCGACCTCCCCGACCATAGGGAGTTAGAATCTGATTCGACCTCCCCGACCATAGGGAGTTAGAATCACATCGAATATGGCCCTTTCGGATTAGTCTTGCATGGTTAGTGAGATAAAGATTGATTTTTGAGATAAAGATTGATTTTTGAGATACAGTATGATTTTTGAGATACATAATGATTTTTGAGATACAGAATGGCTTTTGAATGGTAAGGAATGGTGATTTCAATTATGGTTTATGTATAATTGATTTTGTTGGAATTACTTAAATGGATAGTCATGATTTGATAAATTGAATTTTGTTCTCCAAGTCATTTATACAAATGATTTACATTATTGGCAATGAATATTTTGAGTTTTGGAATTTGATCAGTATTCAGATTCTCAAATTATTTACTGTAAAATTTGTCAATGTATATTGTACTATGTTTTAAATTATAGTTGTGCACCACTGAGTTCACCACTCAGCGATAGCTTTGCATGCTGTCGCAGGTAAGAAGAGCATAGAGCAGTGATTAAGTTGCTTTGAGGATACATTCAGATCAGCTCCAGGTATATCATAGATATACCCATGTACATAGGTTTTGATGTAAGCATGTAATAATATGTATGTAAATTATTTGAGCAGTTGTATAAAAACTCTTGTAAAACATTTTGGTATGTAATTAAATGTAAATTATTGTAAATGTAAATTTGAGATTTCATTTACTTGAATAGTTTTGTATTATATTTCCTTTATCTCAGTCTTCGAAAAATCACTATGGATTTGAGTTGAGAAATATGTTGTGTTGAAAAATATGTTGGAGTTGAGATTTGCAAATACATATTGAAGTGCTTTCTACAGGTTTTCTGAAGAACTGTTTTATCCAAAATACAGAGGGCACTCTGCCAAAATTTTTACAGAAATTCCAAATAATTCAAATGTGTCAATTCTATCACTTCAGTTCAAAAAGGTTTTAACACCTGTAAATAGTGCTCACCATCAGAAAAGAAGTAAGAAAAGTTTTGAAAATCCCTTGTAGTGTATTTAATGGGTTATCAGTAGACGTAGTTGGTAATTCATTAAGTATACTATGGGATCATGTTATGCCTTACAGAGGGGTAGGGTGTGACAGAGGAACATAATCATACTCACCCCAGACTGATAAGTCAAAGAGGGAGGAATAATCACACTCACCCCATTAATGGAGGAGGAACATAGTAACAGTGTCATGCCAATTGTGAATCAAAACAATTCCAAACATTTTATTCAAATGATCCGAAGAATCCAATAAATTTCCAAAGTTATAATTTCATTCACAAAATGGCAACACAATTCGTAATTCACTTCAATTTCCACAAAAACCATTTACAATGCTTTTCAATCAATAAGTATCCATCAATATCATTCAAATAATTTTTTTCACAGTTTCAAACCATTCACAATGTTTTTCAATCAATAAGTTTCCATCAAACACATTTCCACAATTTAAAACAATAATATACAAATAGTCAATATTTATTTCAATTGAAAATAATTCAAAAGAAACAGTTGTTGTGCACAAACCTCTGATGACTGTCTCCTAGTCTGGACTCAGTGTTTCCTTCTCTTTCCCTGAGTCTTTAGTAACTGAGAAACACAATTTGGAGTGTTTCAGTACTAAATTAAATTGTCTCTAACGATAATGTTCGATAAACAATTCACTGAATACCTTTATTGCCTAATCAACCCATATATCGACCCTCGATGTTTTCTAGGTAAATTAGGTCTTAACATTATTAATATATCATATTCGATAGTATTTTAGGGTTGGTACGTTTTACCAAACTCGTTTCCTTGTTTAGTGCATTTTAATGCAACTTGCTGGATTCCGGGATACTAGTTTGACCTAACCGGACGACCTAGTTCCCTCGGTTTTCGGGTTTCGGTCAAAACTACAAACTTGTAGATCTAGGTCTTATGGACCATGGTGCAAAATTTTAGGTCAATCTGAGTTAAGTAGACCAAGTTATGGTCACTATACTACTGCTGGTCAAATGGCACCAATTTAGGTCAATTTTAGGTCAATTTGGTCAACTCTGGTTCGGCCAGTTTTTGGACCCGAACTTGTGCAAGTTGTTTGACTTGCTTATGGTCATTTCTGGGCTTTTGTGTCTTCATAAGACTTGTAGGTATGGGTCTTAACTATTCATGGTTAAAATTTCAGGTCAATTGGACCTGTTTTAAGTGAGTTATGGCCTAAACACTCACTTCTGCCCAATTGGTCATTTTTCAGGTCCTAATTGTACCTAATCCGAATTGGTCATTTTCTTAGGTCACCTTGCAAGCAGAATTTTGGTATGTTTTCTCAATGAAAGTTGGCACATTTTGTGCCTAGTTTCACCTCCAATTGGTCTCATACCAATTGAGGTTACACATTTAAACTTATTGGTCTATTTGCACACTGCCCTCTATATGCCTTTCAAACCCCAATTCAAACACACATTTAACTTGCTCTACTTTAAATCCCCATACCTAATTCTGATTTTATACCATTCCATATTCATTTATCACTTCTTACTATGGTCAATTTGGACAGAATACAAATATTCTCAATACATCAAATACAACCCTAAACCACAAAGTCCAAATTTAGCAATATATGTACATAAATACACCTAATCATTACATATAATTTCCACTACTAATTTATATACACATTCATCAATTCTTCTATGTCAACATTCTGCCAACACTTCCATGAATATATACATTTATTCAAGTGTCCCCAAGCTGCCAAAACCTTCTTCAACACCACATTGCCCTACAATTCATCAATTCTCATCCAAGTGCCAAAATCACCATATAAACATGAAGTAATTCACTAGGTTATTAAATCATCATGATCAACACCATTTCTCATCAAATATATGCACAAATATCTCATCAAATACATGACTCCATGGCTGTCCAAAATGAACACAACAATAACTCTTCAAACTCAAAATTTTCCTTCATAAAACCAACACCCATAACATGCACACAAAACTTAACAAAGCTATCTTCAAAAACACTAACTTACCTTATGGTTGGAGCTTGTTAAACCTTGCTTAAACTTCTCACATTTGGTATCAAACTCTTCCTTGTGATGAGTAGACAAACTTTCATGAAGCCACTTAAGGGATTGAAGTTGAAAATGGAGAGTTATGAGAGCTTGCATGAAAACGTTAATGGTGGATTCTTCACTTCTTCATTTCGGCTTGGATGGGAAAATGGGGAAGATGAAGTTGCTGCTGGAGATAGTGGACTTACATCAGCCCCATTTAGTGTTTAATTAATCCTATAGTGGTCCACTAACTAGGTTTAAATCATATAATAATCTAATTGTTCACTTAATCCCACATTAACCCATGATTTTAGCTATTTACTTTAGGTACCACCAAATTAATTTTTCATTTCATTTTCTAAGTGTAATATTATTTATTTTTAATGGACATTTAGGTCAAAAGACACTTCGGGATGTCAAATGACCATAATGCCCCTGTTCAGGTGGCATTCCCGATTTTTCGGTAACACCGTATTTTGTCTGTTTTTCGATTTCTCACTTTTCTTTGTACTAATTATTTAATTTTTCTTTAATCTTTCTAATGAGATTTATACTTCAATAAGGGTCTATTTATGTCCTAAAAATGTTTTCAGTGGTTTCCGCCGTCTGTACGATCCAACGGTACACGCCGTGACTTCCCGGTGCGGTCACCCATCGCTAGGTTTCCCGGCTCGCTTAACTTGGTTACATTTCTTTGCTATTATTTTTCCTTTGTTTTTCTTGTATTTCCTTTTCTTGTATTTCATTATTTTATGTCTCCTCACTCATATCGAAGTGTAGCTCTAGCCATCCTAGTTGTCCGGACCACACTGGTCACCGGAACAACAGAACGCACTACCGAACATAGGGGTGTTACAATTCTCCCCCCCTTAAATAAATTTCGTCCACGAAATTTTTACCCAGTATCCATCTTACAATAGTCGTACGTTTATTTTCTCCTTTCTATACGATCGTATAACCTTCTTTTTCTCAAATTTGTATAAGTCTTTTAACAATCTAATACAATGTTTGATTTGTTTGTATAACACCAATTTCTTCTTACTATTGTGCTGTCTAATATTTCGGTTCATGTTCCTTCTTGAATGACCCTTGAGGTCATCTTAGAATCATTCATCAGTCATGGGTCCTCTGACCATTCTAATCCATAGTCTTCCTCACACTCGTAATAGTTCTTTGTTATATATGAATCAACTGTTCAAATCTCTACTTCCATAACTCTTTTTATCTATCAATATTCTATAACTTAGTTCTTTTTGTACTGAACTATAACCTTTCGATATTCTAACTTTTAAGTTTTAGATCCCTAAGTAGGATTTTCAAACTTATTTCTAACAATTAAATTCTGTCCTGGCATAACTATACCAAAACAGATACCGTTGGTAACTATTCTTATCTGGGTATACTATCGGGTAGTACGTAGCTCTACACAATAATCTCAAGTCGATCGTAATCTGCGACTACAAGATAAACATCAAGAACATTGCATAGTTACTACGATACATCCCAATAGATCAAACTTTGTTATCTTTTATTCTTTTTGAATTCACTGATATTCGAATCTTATTCTGATTACAATATCCATTAGCAATTTCTAACAGTAACCTCCTTGCCCTCATCTAGAGCAATTCCATTACTGCATCTTACTTTTACATCCTCTTGCCTTACATTAAGTAGGCTCGCCAATTAGCTTTATAATTTATGGTGTGTTAGAAAATACTTTTCGCCGATAAACTCTTTCAAAACTAATTTCACTTATTATCACAATCATTATCTTAAAGGGCCAATCACTAATGCATCAAAATTTATTCCCCTGTAAAAGAATAACAATAGAACATATAGTTCTAACACTAACATAAAAGTATGCAGACTCCAGGTCAGATAATACATATATATATATCTTAGTTACCAATTGAGAAAGTACCGGCAATGATGTCAAAAGTCTCAGTCTCTTTTCTCGTCAGATAGCGTATACTCCACCGGAGCATCACCTGCTCGGCCGATTCACAGTACTCTGACTTCTAGGTGTACTACCCCTACCTCTACCTCTACCTCTACTAACTGATGGTGAACTCTTTGGGGTAGAAACTTGGGTTGATCCCTTTTGTGTAGTTAATGATCCAGAACGACCTGGATTTACACAATCCCTAGCAAAATGGCGATCTCTCCACGCTTAAAACATGCTCCTACGGCTCTATAACATACCCCACTATGTGGTTTACCACAAGTTTCACAAAGTCGATCCGACAGCGCATTCACGGTTTCGTTGAGTTTCTTGATCCGATCGAGGTGGTTTCATCCAAAAGATCTATCTCTACCAGACTTCTTACTATCTCTGTCAGATCCCCAAAGTTTTTCCTCTTTCCAAGAGGACCACTAGAACTCGTCTCACTGACTTTCCTCTTTTTCTGCCTTCTCCGATTTCTTTTCTCAAGAGCCGCTTGATTCAATTCTTTCTAATTCTAGTGCTTGAGAAATAAGTTCGTAAAAGTTGTTATGTTTGAATCCGACCACTTGTAATCTGATACTAGGCTTCAAGCCGGTTTCAAACCTCTTACATCTCTCCCTACTGGTAGAAAGTAGACTTACTGCATAATGGCTTAGGCGAAAAAATTTCCTTTCATATTCAGCCACTGATCTGCTCCCCTGTTTCAGACTTAGGAACTCTTGCAGCTTCTGGTCTACATAAGCATCGTGACATATTTCGCTGAATTCTCGAGAAAGTCACTCCAGTGTTAGCATCGCAGTTCTACTGCATCGTGGGGAATGGTTTTCCACCACCATAAGCATCCTCAGAATAAAGATAATGAGTATTCAAATATGAGCTCCTCTATGCAATGTAGTTTCTTGAATACCCTATCCATCCTCTCTAACCACTGCTCACCTCTAGGGATCTCACGCCCTTAAACTCAGAGCCCCATATTTCATCAATTTGTCATACTGCCTCGTAGGAGACTTTGGTTGTACCACTGGTGTCCGTATTGGGACTTGAGTAGGCGCGTTACCATCCATTTGTTGGAACATTGCACTGTCACGAGCGAACCGAGCAGTAGAATCGCAGATCGCAGGGCCGGTGTCTTTGAACCATCGACATTATGTAGGGTCAGGCATCCCTTGCACCTCGCCTTAATAGATTGATCGATGAACGATCACCCTCTTCCATGGTCAATGCGAGGATCTTAGATCTCTAAACAAGTAACACAAGGAGATTTCTCCCGTTAGTGCATATTTATAATGTAATGTCTTGTATGTATCAAACAATGATATTGAGCTTGTACTACGAAGAAAGAATATTCAAATAACATGTGAAAACAGAATTTAAAAACTTTGCTCGATACCACTAAAACATGTCACACCCTACCCTCTCAGAAGGCATAACATGATCCCATAGTATACCTAATGAATTACCAACTCCGCTTCATCGATAACCCATTAAATATACTACAAGGGATTTTAAAACTTTTCTTACTTCTTTTACTGCAGGTGAGCACTATTTACAGGTGTTAAAAACCTTTTTGATCTGAAGTGATAGAACTAACACATTTGAATTATTTGGAATTTCTGTAAAAATTTTTGCAGAATGCCATCTGTATTTTGGATAAAACAGTTCTTGTAAAACTCAGAAAAGCACTTCAATTATTTTCCAAATCTCAACTCCAACATTTTTCTCAATACAACATATTTCTCAACTCAAATCCACAGTGATTTTTCAAAAGCTGAGATATAGGAAATATAATACAATTTTTATAAGTCAAAATAACTCATAATTATTTTACAACCTCAAGTTACAATTTGAATTTACAACTGCTCAAACCAAAACAATATGTACATACAGTGGTCATACATTACAGTACAAAATGCAAAATATTTGTATACTCATTATACCAGGTAATCCCTCGCTGGATGTACTAGCAGCCTAGTCTGATACTGTCTGTCTCTCTACTGCGATAAAGAATGAAAGCTATCACGAGACAATGTCTAAGTGGTGCACAACATTAACCAAATACAATTTTAAATCACAATTCATAAATCATATCAATAGTGGATACTTAAAACCATAGTTAAATTCAAGACAATGAATGTCATAAGGAATTTAAACTCCAATTCACAAATTATCAAAATTCATAATAACACAATTTAGTCAAATAGTTTAAGAATACCGTATTGCCAATTCATACACAATTTGCTCAAATTACTGAATAACACAGTTTTTTTCCAATCAATGACGCAATTTGATCAAATAACTGAATAATACTATTTTGCAAATCAATAACACAATCCGATCAAATAACTGAATAATATCGTTTTGCAAATCAATAACACAATCCGATCAAATAACTGAATAATATCGTTTTGCAAATCAATAACACAATTCGATCAAATAACTGAATAATATCGTTTTGCAAATCCATAACACAATTCGATCAAATAACTGAATAATACAATGTTGCCAATCAATAACACAATTTAGGTCATGACACAAATTTTTCTATATATGCCGTGTTGTACACCACGACAAGACATACTCACCCCAATAATCGAAATCAATGAGGGAGGAAGCTAGCTGAATAATGAGTACTCATCTACACTCACCTCAGACTGGGAAGTCAAGAGGGAGGAACATAATCATACTCACCCCAGACTGATAAGTCAAAGAGGGAGGAATAATCACACTCACCCCATTAATGGAGGAGGAACATAGTAACAGTGTCATGCCAATTATGAATCAAAACAATTCCAAACATTTTATTCAAATGATCCGAAGAATCCAATAAATTTCCAAAGTTATAATTTCATTCACAAAATGGCAACACAATTCGTAATTCACTTCAATTTCCACAAAAACCATTTACAATGCTTTTCAATCAATAAGTATCCATCAATATCATTCAAACAATTTTTTTCACAGTTTCAAACCATTCACAATGTTTTTCAATCAATAAGTGTCCATCAAACACATTTCCACAATTTAAAACAATAATATACAAATAGTCAATATTTATTTCAATTGAAAATAATTCAAAAGAAACAGTTGTTGTGCACAAACCTCTGATGACTATCTCCTAGTCTGGACTCAGTCTTTCCTTCTCTTTCCCTGAGTCTTTAGTGACTGAGAAACACAATTTGGAGTGTTTCAGTACTAAATTAAATTGTCTCTAACGATAATGTTCGATAAACAATTCACTGAATACCTTTATTGCCTAATCAACCCATATATCGACCCTCGATGTTTTCTAGGTAAATTAGGTCTTAACATTATTAATATGTCATATTCGATAGTATTTTAGGGTTGGTACGTTTTACCAAACTCGTTTCCTTGTTTAGTGCATTTTAATGCAACTTGCTGGATTCCGGGATACTAGTTTGACCTAACCGGACGACCTAGTTCCCTCGGTTTTCGGGTTTCGGTCAAAACTACAAACTTGTAGATCTAGGTCTTATGGACCATGGTGCAAAATTTTAGGTCAATCTGAGTTAAGTAGACCAAGTTATGGTCACTATACTACTGCTGGTCAAATGGCACCAATTTAGGTCAATTTTAGGTCAATTTGGTCAACTCTGGTTCGGCCAGTTTTTGGACCCGAACTTGTGCAAGTTGTTTGACTTGCTTATGGTCATTTCTGGGCTTTGGTGTCTTCTTAAGACTTGTAGGTATGGGTCTTAACTATTCATGGCTAAAATTTCAGGTCAATTGGACTTGTTTTAAGTGAGTTATGGCCTAAACACTCACTTCTGCCCAATTGGTCATTTTTCAGGTCCTAATTGTACCTAATCCGAATTGGTCATTTTCTTAGGTCACCTTGCAAGCAGAATTTTGGTATGTTTTCTCAATGAAAGTTGGCACATTTTGTGCCTAGTTTCACCTCCAATTGGTCTCATACCAATTGAGGTTACACATTTAAACTTATTGGTCTATTTGCACACTGCCCTCTATATGCCTTTCAAACCCCAATTCAAACACACATTTAACTTGCTCTACTTTAAATCCCCATACCTAATTCTGATTTTATACCATTCCATATTCATTTATCACTTCTTACTATGGTCAATTTGGACAGAATACAAATATTCTCAATACATCAAATACAACCCTAAACCACAAAGTCCAAATTTAGCAATATATGTACATAAATACACCTAATCATTACATATAATTTCCACTACTAATTTATATACACATTCATCAATTCTTCTATGTCAACATTCTGCCAACACTTCCATGAATATATACATTTATTCAAGTGTCCCCAAGCTGCCGAAAACCTTCTTCAACACCACATTGCCCTACAATTCATCAATTCTCATCCAAGTGCCAAAATCACCATATAAACATGAAGTAATTCACTAGGTTATTAAATCATCATGATCAACACCATTTCTCATCAAATATATGCACAAATATCTCATCAAATACATGACTCCATGGCTGTCCAAAATGAACACAACAATAACTCTTCAAACTCAAAATTTTCCTTCATAAAACCAACACCCATAACATGCACACAAAACTTAACAAAGCTATCTTCAAAAACACTAACTTACCTTATGGTTGGAGCTTGTTAAACCTTGCTTAAACTTCTCACATTTGGTATCAAACTCTTCCTTGTGATGAGTAGATAAACTTTCATGAAGCCACTTAAGGGATTGGAGTTGAAAATGGAGAGTTATGAGAGCTTGCATGAAAACGTTAATGGTGGATTCTTCACTTCTTCATTTCGGCTTGGATGGGAAAATGGGGAAGATGAAGTTGCTGCTGGAGATAGTGGACTTACATCAGCCCCATTTAGTGTTTAATTAATCCTATAGTGGTCCACTAACTAGGTTTAAATCATATAATAATCTAATTGTTCACTTAATCCCACATTAACCCATGATTTTAGCTATTTACTTTAGGTACCACCAAATTAATTTTTCATTTCATTTTCTAAGTGTAATATTATTTATTTTTAATGGACATTTAGGTCAAAAGACACTTCGGGATGTCAAATGACCATAATGCCCCTGTTCGGGTGGCATTCTGATTTTTCAGAACAATCGTATTTTGTCTGCTTTTTCGATTTCTCACTTTTCTTTGTACTAATTATTTAATTTTTCTTTAATCTTTCTAATGAGATTTATACTTCAATAAGGGTCTATTTATGTCCTAAAAATGTTTTCAGGTTCCTCGCCTGTACCAACGGTACACGCCGTGGCTTCCCGGTGAGGTCACCCAACGCTAGGTTTCCCGGCTCGCTTAACTTGGTTACATTTATTTGCTATTATTTTTCATTTGTTTTTGTTGTATTTCATTTTCTTGTATTTAATTATTTTATGTCTCTCACTCATATCAAGTGTAGCTCTAGCCATCCTAGTTGTCCGACCACACCGGTCACCGAACAAATGTAACGCACTACCGAACATAGGGGTGTTACAATTCTCCTCCCCTTAAATAAATTTCGTCCACGAAATTTTTACCCAGTATCCATCTTACAATAATCGTACGTTTATTTTCTCCTTTCTATACGATCATATAACCTTCTTTTTCTCAAATTTGTATAAGTCTTTTAACAATCTAATACAATGTTTGATTTGTTTGTATAACACCAATTTCTTCTTACTATTGTGCTGTCTAATATTTCGGTTCATGTTCCTTCTTGAATGACCCTTGAGGTCATCTTAGAATCATTCATCAGTCATGGGTCCTCTGACCATTCTAATCCATAGTCTTCCTCACACTCGTAATAGTTCTTTGTTATATATGAATCAACTGTTCAAATCTCTACTTCCATAACTCTTTTTATCTATCAATATTCTATAACTTAGTTCTTTTTGTACTGAACTATAACCTTTCGATATTCTAACTTTTAAGTTTTAGATCCCTAAGTAGGATTTTCAAACTTATTTCTAACAATTAAATTCTGTCCTGGCATAACTATACCAAAACAGATACCGTTGGTAACTATTCTTATCTGGGTATACTATCGGGTAGTACGTAGCTCTACACAATAATCTCAAGTCGATCAGTAATCTGCACTACAAAGATAAACATCAAGAACATTGCATAGTTACTACGATACATCCTGATCAAACTTTGTTATCTTTTATTCTTTTGAATTCACCGATATTCGAATCTTATTCGATTACAATATCCATTAGCAATTTCTAACAGTAACCTCCTTGCCCTCATCTAGAGCAATTCCATTACTGCATCTTACTTTTACGTCCTCTTGCCTTACATTAAGTAGGCTCGCCAATTAGCTTTATAATTTATGGTGTGTTAGAAAATACTTTTCGCCGATAAACTCTTTCAAAACTAATTTCACTTATTATCACAATCCTTATCTTAAAGGGCCAATCACTAATGCATCAAAATTTATTCCCCTGTAAAGGAATAACAATAGAACATATAGTTCTAACACTAACATAAAAGTATGCAGACTGTGTCGATAATACATATATATATATCTTAGTTACCAATTGAGAAAGTACAAGCAATGATGTCAAAAGTCTCAGTCTCTTTCTCGTCAGATAGCGTATACTCTACCGGAGCATCACCGTTCTAGCCGATTCACAAGATCGACTTCTAGGTGTACTACCCTACCTCTACCTCTACCTCTACTAATCGATGGTGAACTCTTTGGGGTAGAAACTTGGGTTGATCCCTTTGGTGTAGTTAATGATCCGTAACGACTGGATTTACACAATCCCTAGCAAAATGGCCCTCTCCACGCTTAAAACATGCTCCTACGGCTCTATAACATACCCCACTATGTGGTTTACCACAAGTTTCACAAAGTCGATCCGACAGCATTCCCGGTTTCTATTGAGTTTGTCGATCCGATCGAGGTGGTTTCATTCAAAAGATCTATCTCTACTGACTTCTTACTATCTCCGTCAGATCCCCAAAGTTTTTCCTCTTTCCAAGAGGGACCACTAGAACTCGTCACGACTTTCCTCTTTTTCTGCCTTCTCCGATTTCTTTTCTCAAGAGCCGCCTGATTCAATTCTTTCTAATTCTAGTGCTTGAGAAATAAGTTCAGAAAAGTTGTTATGTTTGAATCCGACCACTTGTAATCTGATACTAGGCTTCAAGCCTGTTTCAAACCTCTTACATCTATCCCTACTGGTAGAAAGTACACTTACTGCATAATGGCTTAGGCGAAAAAATTTCCTTTCATATTCAGCCACCGACCGCTTCCTGCTTTGCACTTAGGAACTCTTGCACTTCCGGTCTACATAAGCATCGTGACATATTTCGCCTGAATTCCCGAGAAAGTCACCTGTGTTAGCACCGCAGTTCTACTGCATCGTGGGAATGGTTTTCCACCACATAAGCATCCTCAGAATAAAGATACTGAGCATTCAAATATGAGCTCCTCTATGCAATGTAGTTTCTTGAATACCCTATCCATCCTCTCTAACCACTGTTCAGCCTCTAGGGGATCTGCTGTCCCCTTAAACTCTGTAGCCCCATATTTCATCAATTTGTCATACTGCCTCGTAGGAGACTTTGGTTGTACCACTGGTGTCCGTATTGGGACTTGAGTAGGCGCGTTACCATCCATTTGTTGGAACATTGCAGCTGTCTGCTGAGCGAACCGAGCAGAATCATGATCGCAGGCCGTGTCTTTGAACCATCGACATTATGTAGGGTCAGCATCCCTTGCACCTCACCTTAATAGATTGATCGATCAACGATCACCCTCTTCCATGGTCAATGCGAGGATCTTAGATCTCCTAAACAAGTAACACAAGGAGATTTCCTCCCGTTAGTGCATATTTATAATGTAATGTACTGTATGTATCAAACAATGATATTGAGCAGTTGTACTACGAAGAAAGAATATTCAAATAACATGTGAAAACAGAATTTAAAAACTTTGCTCTGATACCACTAAAACATGTCACACTCTACCCCTCTGTAAGGCATAACATGATCACATAGTATACCTAATGAATTACCAACTCCGCTTCATCGATAACCCATTAAATATACTACAAGGGATTTTAAAACTTTTCTTACTTCTTTTACAAGGTGAGCACTATTTACAGTGTGTTAAAAACCTTTTGATCCAAGTGATAGAACTAACACATTTGAATTATTTGGAATTTCAGAAAATTTTTGCAGAATGCCATCCGTATTTTGGATAAAACAGCTTCTTGTAAAACCTGTAAAAAGCACTTCAATTATTTTCCAAATCTCAACTCCAACATTTTTCTCAATACAACATATTTCTCAACTCAAATCCACAGTGATTTTTCAAAAGCTGAGATATAGGAAATATAATACAATTTTTATAAGTCAAAATAACTCATAATTATATTACAACCTCAAGTTACAATTTGAATTTACAACTGCTCAAACCAAAACAATATGTACATACAGTGGTCATACATTACAGTACAAAATGCAAAATATTGGTATACTCATTATACTGTAATCCTCATTGATGTACTAGCAATTTAGTCGCCGCCTGTCTGCCTCTCTACCGCGATAAAGAATGAAAGCTATCACGAGACAATGTCTCATTGGTGCACAACATTAACCAAATACAATTTTAAATCACAATTCATAAATCATATCAATAGTGGATACTTAAAACCATAGTTAAATTCAAGACAATGAATGTCATAAGGAATTTAAACTCCAATTCACAAATTATCAAAATTCATAATAACACAATTTAGTCAAATAGTTTAAGAATACCAGATACAATTCATACACAATTTGCTCAAATTATCAATAACATGCTTTTTTCCAATCAATGACGCAATTTGATCAAATAATCAATAATACTATTTTGCAAATCAATAACACAATCCGATCAAATAATCGAATAATATCGCTTTTGCAAATCAATAACACAATCCGATCAAATAATGAATAATATCGCTTTGCAAATCAATAACACAATTCGATCAAATAATCGAATAATATCGCTTTGCAAATCCATAACACAATTCGATCAAATAATCGAATAATACAATGTTGCCAATCAATAACACAATTTAGGTCATGACACAAATTTTTCTATATATGCCGTGTTGTACACCACGACAAGACATACTCACCCCAATAATCAAATCAATGAGGGAGGAAGCTGAATAATGAGTACTCATCTACACTCACCTCGATCGAAGTCAAGAGGGAGGAACATAATCATACTCACCCTGCATCGATAAGTCAAAGAGGGAGGAATAATCACACTCACCCCATTAATGGAGGAGGAACATAGTAATGTGATGTCATGCCAATTGTGAATCAAAACAATTCCAAACATTTTATTCAAATGATCCAAGAATCCAATAAATTTCCAAAGTTATAATTTCATTCACAAAATGGCAACACAATTCGTAATTCACTTCAATTTCCACAAAACCATTTACAATGCTTTTCAATCAATAAGTATCCATCAATATCATTCAAATAATTTTTCACGCTTTCAAACCATTCACAATGTTTTTCAATCAATAAGTTTCCATCAAACACATTTCCACAATTTAAAACAATAATATACAAATAGTCAATATTTATTTCAATTGAAAATAATTCAAAAGAAACAGCTTGTTGTGCACAAACCTCGATGATCGTCTCCTAGTCCGACTCGTGTTTCCTTCTCTTTCTCGAGTCTTTAGTAATCGAGAAACACAATTTGGAGTGTTTCAAGATTAAATTAAATTGTCTATAACGATAATGTTCGATAAACAATTCACTGAATACCTTTATTGCCTAATCAACCCATATATCGACCCTCGATGTTTTCTAGGTAAATTAGGTCTTAACATTATTAATATATCATATTCGATAGTATTTTAGGGTTGGTACGTTTTACCAAACTCGTTTCCTTGTTTAGTGCATTTTAATGCAACTTGCTGGATTCCGGGATACTAGTTTGACCTAACCGGACGACCTAGTTCCCTCGGTTTTCGGGTTTCGGTCAAAACTACAAACTTGTAGATCTAGGTCTTATGGACCATGGTGCAAAATTTTAGGTCAATCCGAGTTAAGTAGACCAAGTTATGGTCACTATACTACTGCTGGTCAAATGGCACCAATTTAGGTCAATTTTAGGTCAATTTGGTCAACTCTGGTTCGGCTAGTTTTTGGACCCGAACTTGTGCAAGTTGTTTGACTTGCTTATGGTCATTTCTGGGCTTTGGTGTCTTCATAAGACTTGTAGGTATGGGTCTTAACTATTCATGGTTAAAATTGCAGGTCAATTGGACCTGTTTTAAGTGAGTTATGGCCTAAACACTCACTTCTGCCCAATTGGTCATTTTTCAGGTCCTAATTGTACCTAATCCGAATTGGTCATTTTCTTAGGTCACCTTGCAAGCAGAATTTTGGTATGTTTTCTCAATGAAAGTTGGCACATTTTGTGCCTAGTTTCACCTCCAATTGGTCTCATACCAATTGAGGTTACACATTTAAACTTATTGGTCTATTTGCACACTGCCCTCTATATGCCTTTCAAACCCCAATTCAAACACACATTTAACTTGCTCTACTTTAAATCCCCATACCTAATTCTGATTTTATACCATTCCATATTCATTTATCACTTCTTACTATGGTCAATTTGGACAGAATACAAATATTCTCAATACATCAAATACAACCCTAAACCACAAAGTCCAAATTTAGCAATATATGTACATAAATACACCTAATCATTACATATAATTTCCACTACTAATTTATATACACATTCATCAATTCTTCTATGTCAACATTCTGCCAACACTTCCATGAATATATACATTTATTCAAGTGTCCCCAAGCTGCCGAAAACCTTCTTCAACACCACATTGCCCTACAATTCATCAATTCTCATCCAAGTGCCAAAATCACCATATAAACATGAAGTAATTCACTAGGTTATTAAATCATCATGATCAACACCATTTCTCATCAAATATATGCACAAATATCTCATCAAATACATGACTCCATGGCTGTCCAAAATGAACACAACAATAACTCTTCAAACTCAAAATTTTCCTTCATAAAACCAACACCCATAACATGCACACAAAACTTAACAAAGCTATCTTCAAAAACACTAACTTACCTTATGGTTGGAGCTTGTTAAACCTTGCTTAAACTTCTCACATTTGGTATCAAACTCTTCCTTGTGATGAGTAGACAAACTTTCATGAAGCCACTTAAGGGATTGAAGTTGAAAATGGAGAGTTATGAGAGCTTGCATGAAAACGTTAATGGTGGATTCTTCACTTCTTCATTTCGCTTGATGGGAAAATGGGGAAGATGAAGTTGCTGCTGGAGATAGTGGACTTACATCAGCCCCATTTAGTGTTTAATTAATCCTATAGTGGTCCACTAACTAGGTTTAAATCATATAATAATCTAATTGTTCACTTAATCCCACATTAACCCATGATTTTAGCTATTTACTTTAGGTACCACCAAATTAATTTTTCATTTCATTTTCTAAGTGTAATATTATTTATTTTTAATGGACATTTAGGTCAAAAGACACTTCGGGATGTCAAATGACCATAATGCCTCTGCTCGTGGCATTCTGATTTTTCAGAACACCGTATTTTGTCCTGCTTTTTCGATTTCTCACTTTTCTTTGTACTAATTATTTAATTTTTCTTTAATCTTTCTAATGAGATTTATACTTCAATAAGGGTCTATTTATGTCCTAAAAATGTTTTCGTGGTTTCACGCCCAGTACAACCAACTACACGCCGTGACTTCCTGGCATGTCACCCATCGCTAGGTTTCCGCCGCTTAACTTGGTTACATTTCTTTGCTATTATTTTTCCTTTGTTTTTCTTGTATTTCCTTTTCTTGTATTTCATTATTTTATGTCTCTCACTCATATCAAGTGTAGCTCTAGCTATCCTAGTTGTCCTGACCACACCGGTCACCGGAACAAATGTAATGCACTACCGAACATAGGGTGTTACAATTCTCCCTTAAATAAATTTCGTCCCACGAAATTTTTACCCAAAGATCCATCTTACAATAGTCGACGCTTATTTTCTCCTTTCTATACGATCATATAACCTTCTTTTTCTCAAATTTGTATAAGTCTTTTAACAATCTAATACAATGTTTGATTTGTTTGTATAACACCAATTTCTTCTTACTATTGTGCTGTCTAATATTTCGGTTCATGTTCCTTCTTGAATGACCCTTGAGGTCATCTTAGAATCATTCATCACCATGGGTCCTCCGACCATTCTAATCCATAGTCTTCCTCACAATCTTAATATTTATTTGTTATATATGAATCAACTGTTCAAATCTCTACTTCCATAACTCTTTTTATCTATCAATATTCTATAACTTAGTTCTTTTTGTACTGAACTATAACCTTTCGATATTCTAACTTTTAAGCTTTAGATCCCTAAGTAGGATTTTCAAACTTATTTCTAATAATTAAATTCATTCCGCATAACTATACCAAAACAGTATACCGCTGGTAACTATTCTTATTCTGGTATACTATCGGGTAGTACGTAGCTCTACACAATAATCTCAAGTCAGTACTGTAATCTGCAGCTTACAGTATAAACATCAAGAACATTGCATAGTTACTACGATACATCCCAATAGATCAAACTATGTTAGCTTTTATTCTTTTGAATTCACGATATTCGAATCTTATTCGATTACAATATCCATTAGCAATTTCTAACAAGAACCTCCTTGCCCTCATCTAGAGCAATTCCATTATCGTGATCTTACTTTTACATCCTCTTGCCTTACATTAAGTAGGCTCGCCAATTAGCTTTATAATTTATGGTGTGTTATAAAATACTTTTCGCCGATAAACTCTTTCAAAACTAATTTCACTTATTATCACAATCATTATCTTAAAGGGCCAATCACTAATGCATCAAAATTTATTCCCCTGTAAAAGAATAACAATAGAACATATAGTTCTAACACTAACATAAAAGTATGCAGACTCCAGGTCAGATAATACATATATATATATCTTAGTTACCAATTGAGAAAGTACTGCAATGATGTCAAAAGTCTCACTCTTTCTCGTCAGATAGCGATACTCCACCGGAGCATCACCTGCTCGGGCCGATTCACAAGATCGACTTCTAGGTGTACTACCCTACCTCTACCTCTACCTCTACTAATCGATGGTGAACTCTTTGGGGTAGAAACTTGGGTTGATCCCTTTGTGTAGTTAATGATCCGTAACGACTGGATTTACACAATCCCTAGCAAAATGGCCGCCTCCACGCTTAAAACATGCTCCTACGCCTATAACATACCCCACTATGTGGTTTACCACAAGTTTCACAAAGTCGATCCGACAATGCATTCCTGGTTTCCTGTTGAGTTTGTCGATCCGATCGAGGTGGTTTCATCCAAAAGATCTATCTCTACTGCACTTCTTACTATCTCCGTCAGATCCCCAAAGTTTTTCCTCTTTCCAAGAGGGACCACTAGAACTCGCTCACGACTTTCCTCTTTTTCTGCCTTTCTCCGATTTCTTTTCTCAAGAGCCGCTCAGATTCAATTCTTTCTAATTCTAGTGCTTGAGAAATAAGTTCGTAAAAGTTGTTATGTTTGAATCACCACTTGTAACTGATACTAGGCTTCAAGCCGGTTTCAAACCTCTTACATCTCTCCCTACCGGTAGAAAGTAGACTTATCGTGATAATGGCTTAGGCGAAAAATTTCCTTTCATATTCAGCCACCGATCCGCTTCCCTGTTTGCACTTAGGAACTCTTGCACTCCGGTCTACATAAGCATCGTGACATATTTACTCGAATTCTCGAGAAAGTCACTCTGTGTTAGCACCGCAGTTCTACTGCATCGTGGGGAATGGTTTTCCACCACCATAAGCATCCTCAGAATAAAGATACCGAGTATTCAAATATGAGCTCCTCTATGCAATGTAGTTTCTTGAATACCCTATCCATCCTCTCTAACCACTGCTCACCTCTAGGGATCTGTGTCCCCTTAAACTCAGAGCCCCATATTTCATCAATTTGTCATACTGCCTCGTAGGAGACTTTGGTTGTACCACTGGTGTCCGTATTGGGACTTGAGTAGGCGCGTTACCATCCATTTGTTGGAACATTGCACTGTCACGAGCGAACCGAGCAGAATCGCAGATCGCAGGGCCGGTGCCACGAACCATCGACATTATGTAGGGTCAGCATCCTTGCACCTCACCTTTAATAGATTGTTAGACTGAACGATCTCCCTCTTCCATGGGAAATGCGAGGATCTTAGATCTCCTAAACAAGTAACACAAGGAGATTTCCTCCCGTTAGTGCATATTTATATTGTAATGTACTGTATGTATCAAACAATGATATTGAGCAGTTGTACTACGAAGAAAGAATATTCAAATAACATGTGAAAATGTAATTTAAAAACTTTGCTCGATACCACTAAAACATGTCACACCCTACCCTCCGTAGAAGGCATAACATGATCCCATAGTATACCTAATGAATTACCAACTCCGCTCATCGATAACCCATTAAATATACTACAAGGGATTTTAAAACTTTTCTTACTTCTTTTACAGTGGTGAGCACTATTTACAGTGTGTTAAAAACCTTTTGATCCAAGTGATAGAACTAACACATTTGAATTATTTGGAATTTCAGAAAATTTTTGCAGAATGCCATCTGTATTTTGGATAAAACAGCTTCTTCGTAAAACTCAGAAAAAGCACTTCAATTATTTTCCAAATCTCAACTCCAACATTTTTCTCAATACAACATATTTCTCAACTCAAATCCACAGTGATTTTTCAAAAGTCGAGATATAGGAAATATAATACAATTTTTATAAGTCAAAATAACTCATAATTATTTTACAACCTCAAGTTACAATTTGAATTTACAATCGCCAAACCAAAACAATATGTACATACAAAGGGTCATACATTACAAGACAAAATGCAAAATATTTGTATACTCATTATACTGTAATCCTCATTGATGTACTAGCAAATTTAGTCCGCCGCTCGTCTGTTTCTCTACCGCGATAAAGAATGAAAGCTATCACGAGACAATGTCTCTGGTGCACAACATTAACCAAATACAATTTTAAATCACAATTCATAAATCATATCAATAGTGGATACTTAAAACCATAGTTAAATTCAAGACAATGAATGTCATAAGGAATTTAAACTCCAATTCACAAATTATCAAAATTCATAATAACACAATTTAGTCAAATAGTTTAAGAATACCGTATACAATTCATACACAATTTGCTCAAATTATCAATAACACGCTTTTTTCCAATCAATGACGCAATTTGATCAAATAATCGAATAATACCATTTTGCAAATCAATAACACAATCCGATCAAATAATCAATAATATCGCTTTGCAAATCAATAACACAATTCGATCAAATAATCAATAATATCGCTTTGCAAATCAATAACACAATTCGATCAAATAATCAATAATATCGCTTTTGCAAATCCATAACACAATTCGATCAAATAATCGAATAATACAATGTTGCCAATCAATAACACAATTTAGGTCATGACACAAATTTTTCTATATATGCCGTGGTTGTACACCACGACAAGACATACTCACCCCAATAATCGAAATCAATGAGGAGGAAGCTAGTGAATAATGAGTACTCATCTACACTCACCTCAGATCGAAGTCAAGAGGAGGAACATAATCATACTCACCCTGCATCGATAAGTCAAAGAGGGAGGAATAATCACACTCACCCCATTAATGGAGGAGGAACATAGTAATGGTCATGCCAATTATGAATCAAAACAATTCCAAACATTTTATTCAAATGATCCAAGAATCCAATAAATTTCCAAAGTTATAATTTCATTCACAAAATGGCAACACAATTGTAATTCACTTCAATTTCCACAAAACCATTTACAATGCTTTTCAATCAATAAGTATCCATCAATATCATTCAAACAATTTTTTCACGCTTTCAAACCATTCACAATGTTTTTCAATCAATAAGTGTCCATCAAACACATTTCCACAATTTAAAACAATAATATACAAAAAGTCAATATTTAATTCAATTGAAAATAATTCAAAAGAAAAAGATGTTGTGCACAAAACTCTGCTGACTATCTCCTAGTCTCGACTAAGGGTTTCCTGCTCTTTAGCTGAGTCTTTAGTGACCGAGAAACACAATTTGGAGTGTTTCAAGATTAAATTAAATTGTCTCTAACGATAATGTTCGATAAACAATTCACTGAATACCTTTATTGCCTAATCAACCCATATATCGACCCTCGATGTTTTCTAGGTAAATTAGGTCTTAACATTATTAATATGTCATATTCGATAGTATTTTAGGGTTGGTACGTTTTACCAAACTCGTTTCCTTGTTTAGTGCATTTTAATGCAACTTGCTGGATTCAGGAATACTAGTTTGACCTAACCGACGACCTAGTTCCCTCGGTTTTCGGGTTTCGGTCAAAACTACAAACTTGTAGATCTAGGTCTTATGGACCATGGTGCAAAATTTTAGGTCAATCTGAGTTAAGTAGACCAAGTTATGGTCACTATACTACTGCTGGTCAAATGGCACCAATTTAGGTCAATTTTAGGTCAATTTGGTCAACTCTGGTTCGGCCAGTTTTTGGACCCGAACTTGTGCAAGTTGTTTGACTTGCTTATGGTCATTTCTGGGCTTTGGTGTCTTCTTAAGACTTGTAGGTATGGGTCTTAACTATTCATGGCTAAAATTTCAGGTCAATTGGACTTGTTTTAAGTGAGTTATGGCCTAAACACTCACTTCTGCCCAATTGGTCATTTTTCAGGTCCTAATTGTACCTAATCCGAATTGGTCATTTTCTTAGGTCACCTTGCAAGCAGAATTTTGGTATGTTTTCTCAATGAAAGTTGGCACATTTTGTGCCTAGTTTCACCTCCAATTGGTCTCATACCAATTGAGGTTACACATTTAAACTTATTGGTCTATTTGCACACTGCCCTCTATATGCCTTTCAAACCCCAATTCAAACACACATTTAACTTGCTCTACTTTAAATCCCCATACCTAATTCTGATTTTATACCATTCCATATTCATTTATCACTTCTTACTATGGTCAATTTGGACAGAATACAAATATTCTCAATACATCAAATACAACCCTAAACCACAAAGTCCAAATTTAGCAATATATGTACATAAATACACCTAATCATTACATATAATTTCCACTACTAATTTATATACACATTCATCAATTCTTCTATGTCAACATTCTGCCAACACTTCCATGAATATATACATTTATTCAAGTGTCCCCAAGCTGCAAAACCTTCTTCAACAACACATTGCCCTACAATTCATCAATTCTCATCCAAGTGCCAAAATCACCATATAAACATGAAGTAATTCACTAGGTTATTAAATCATCATGATCAACACCATTTCTCATCAAATATATGCACAAATATCTCATCAAATACATGACTCCATGGCTGTCCAAAATGAACACAACAATAACTCTTCAAACTCAAAATTTTCCTTCATAAAACCAACACCCATAACATGCACACAAAACTTAACAAAGCTATCTTCAAAAACACTAACTTACCTTATGGTTGGAGCTTGTTAAACCTTGCTTAAACTTCTCACATTTGGTATCAAACTCTTCCTTGTGATGAGTAGATAAACTTTCATGAAGCCACTTAAGGGATTGGAGTTGAAAATGGAGAGTTATGAGAGCTTGCATGAAAACGTTAATGGTGGATTCTTCACTTCTTCATTTCGGCTTGGATGGGAAAATGGGGAAGATGAAGTTGCTGCTGGAGATAGTGGACTTACATCAGCCCCATTTAGTGTTTAATTAATCCTATAGTGGTCCACTAACTAGGTTTAAATCATATAATAATCTAATTGTTCACTTAATCCCACATTAACCCATGATTTTAGCTATTTACTTTAGGTACCACCAAATTAATTTTTCATTTCATTTTCTAAGTGTAATATTATTTATTTTTAATGGACATTTAGGTCAAAAGACACTTCGGGATGTCAAATGACCATAATGCCCTCGCTCGTGGCATTCGATTTTTCTGAACACCGTATTTTGTCTGCTTTTTCGATTTCTCACTTTTCTTTGTACTAATTATTTAATTTTTCTTTAATCTTTCTAATGAGATTTATACTTCAATAAGGGTCTATTTATGTCCTAAAATGTTTTCCAGTGGTTCCCGCCGCCCAGGGCTACCAACTACACGCCGTGACTTCCCTAAGGCCACCCATCGCTAGGTTTCCGCCGCTTAACTTGGTTACATTTCTTTGCTATTATTTTTCCTTTGTTTTTCTTGTATTTCCTTTTCTTGTATTTCATTATTTTATGTCTCCTCACTCATATCAAGTGTAGCTCTAGCTATCCTAGTTGTCCGACCACACCGGTCACCGAACAATGTAACGCACTCACCAACATAGGGTGTTACAATTCTCCTCCTTAAATAAATTTCGCCCACTAAATTTTTACCCAAAGATCCATCTTACAATAATCGTGACGCTTATTTTCTCCTTTCTATACGATCATATAACCTTCTTTTTCTCAAATTTGTATAAGTCTTTTAACAATCTAATACAATGTTTGATTTGTTTGTATAACACCAATTTCTTCTTACTATTGTGTGCCTAATATTTCGGTTCATGTTCCTTCTTGAATGACCCTTGAGGTCATCTTAGAATCATTCATCACCATGGGTCCTCCGACCATTCTAATCCATAGTCTTCCTCACACTCGTAATAGTTCTTTGTTATATATGAATCAACTGCTCAAATCTCTACTTCCATAACTCTTTTTATCTATCAATATTCTATAACTTAGTTCTTTTGTAATCGAACTATAACCTTCGATATTCTAACTTTTAAGTTTTAGATCCCTAAGTAGGATTTTCAAACTTATTTCTAATAATTAAATTCTGTCCGCATAACTATACTAAAACAGATACCGCTGGTAACTATTCTTATCTGGTATACTATCGGTAGTACGTAGCTCTACACAATAATTCAAGTCAAGATCAGAATCGCACTTACAAAGATAAACATCAAGAACATTGCATAGTTACTACGATACATCCTGCATCAAACTTTGTTATCTTTTATTCTTTTGAATTCACCGATATTCGAATCTTATTCGATTACAATATCCATTAGCAATTTCTAACAAGAACCTCCTTGCCCTCATCTAGAGCAATTCCATTATCGTGATCTTACTTTTACGCCCTCTTGCCTCACATTAAGTAGGCTCGCCAATTAGCTTTATAATTTATGGTGTGTTAGAAAATACTTTTCACGATAAACTCTTTCAAAACTAATTTCACTTATTATCACAATCCTTATCTTAAAGGGCCAATCACTAATGCATCAAAATTTATTCCTCGTAAAGAATAACAATAGAACATATAGTTCTAACACTAACATAAAAGTATGCATCTGTGTCGATAATACATATATATATATATCTTAGTTACCAATTGAGAAAGTACCGCAATGATGTCAAAAGTCTCACTTCTTTTCTGTCAGATAGCAGATACTCCACCGAGCATCACCGTTCTAGCCGATTCACAAGACTCGACTTCTAGGTGTACTACCCTACCTCTACCTCTACCTCTACTAACCGATGGTGAACTCTTTGGGGTAGAAACTTGCTGATCCCTTTGGTGTAGTTAATGATCCGTAACGACTGGATTTACACAATCCCTAGCAAATGGCCGCCTCCACGCTTAAAACATGCTCCTACGGCTCTATAACATACCCCACTATGTGGTTTACCACAAGTTTCACAAAGTCGATCCGACAACGCATTCTGGTTTCTCATGAGTTTGTCGATCCGATCGAGGTGGTTTCTCCCAAAAGATCTATCTCTACCAGACTTCTTACTATCTCCGTCGTGATCCCCAAAGTTTTTCCTCTTTCCAAGAGGGACCACTAGAACTCGCTCACGACTTTCCTCTTTTTCTGCCTTCTCCGATTTCTTTTTCTCAAGAGCCGCCAGATTCAATTCTTTCTAATTCTAGTGCTTGAGAAATAAGTTCGTAAAAGTTGTTATGTTTGAATCACCACTTGTAACTGATACTAGGCTTCAAGCCGGTTTCAAACCTCTTACATCTCTCCTACCGTAGAAAGTAGACTTATCGCATAATGGCTTAGGCGAAAAATTTCCTTTCATATTCAGCCACCGACCGCTCCCTGCTTTGCACTTTAGGAACTCTTGCACTTCCGGTCTACATAAGCATCGTGGACATATTTCGCTCAATTCTCGAGAAAGTCACTCTGTGTTAGCACCGCAGTTCTACTGCATCGTGGGGAATGGTTTTCCACCACATAAGCATCCTCAGAATAAAGATATCGAGCATTCAAATATGAGCTCCTATGCAATGTAGTTTCTTGAATACCCTATCCATCCTCTCTAACCACTGCTCACCTCTAGGGATCTCTGTCCCCTTAAACTCAGAGCCCCATATTTCATCAATTTGTCATACCGCTCGTAGGAGACTTTGGTTGTACCACTGGTGTCCGTATTGGGACTTGAGTAGGCGCGTTACCATCCATTTGTTGGAACATTGCACTGTCACGAGCGAACCGAGCAGAATCGCAGATCGCAGGTCCGGTGTTCCAACCATCGACATTATGTAGGGTCAGCATCCCTTGCACCTCAGCCTTAATAGATTGATCGACTGAACGATCACCCTCTTCCATGGTCAATGCGAGGATCTTAGATCTCCTAAACAAGTAACACAAGGAGATTTCCTCCCGTTAGTGCATATTTATAATGTAATGTACTGTATGTATCAAACAATGATATTGAGCAGTTGTACTACGAAGAAAGAATATTCAAATAACATGTGAAAACAGAATTTAAAAACTTTGCTCTGATACCACTAAAACATGTCACACTCTACCCCTCTGTAAGGCATAACATGATCCCATAGTATACCTAATGAATTACCAACTCCGTCTACTGATAACCCATTAAATATACTACAAGGGATTTTAAAAACTTTTCTTACTTCTTTTACAGTGGTGAGCACTATTTACAGGTGTTAAAAACCTTTTTGATCTGAAGTGATAGAACTAACACATTTGAATTATTTGGAATTTCTGTAAAAATTTTTGCAGAATGCCATCTGTATTTTGGATAAAACAGTTCTTCAGAAAACCTGTAAAAAGCACTTCAATTATTTTCCAAATCTCAACTCCAACATTTTTCTCAATACAACATATTTCTCAACTCAAATCCACAGTGATTTTTCAAAAGCTGAGATATAGGAAATATAATACAATTTTTATAAGTCAAAATAACTCATAATTATTTTACAACCTCAAGTTACAATTTGAATTTACAACTGCTCAAACCAAAACAATATGTACATACAGTGGTCATACATTACAGTACAAAATGCAAAATATTGGTATACTCATTATACTGTAATCCTCATTGATGTACTAGCAAATCTAGTCACGCCTGCTCTGTCTCTCTACCGCGACAAAGAATGAAAGCTATCACGAGACAATGTCTCAGCAGTGCACAACATTAACCATATACATTTTTAAATCTCAATTCATAAATCATATCAATAGTTTATACTTAAAAACATAGTTAAATTCAAGACAATGAATGTCATAAGGAATTTAAACTCCAATTCACATATTATCATTATTCATTATAAAACAATTTAGTCAAATAGTTTAAGAATACCGTATACAATTCATACACAATTTGCTCAAATTATCAATAACATACGCTTTTTTCCAATCAATGACGCAATTTGATCAAATAATCAATAATACTATTTTGCAAATCAATAACACAATCCGATCAAATAATCAATAATATCGCTTTGCAAATCAATAACACAATCCGATCAAATAATCGAATAATATCGCTTTGCAAATCAATAACACAATTCGATCAAATAATCGAATAATATCGCTTTGCAAATCCATAACACAATTCGATCAAATAATCGAATAATACAATGTTGCCAATCAATAACACAATTTAGGTCATGACACAAATTTTTCTATATATGCCGTGGTTGTACACCACGACAAGACATACTCACCCCAATAATCAAATCAATGAGGGAGGAAGCTAAATAATAATGAGTACTCATCTACACTCACCTCGATCGAAGTCAAGAGGGAGGAACATAATCATACTCACCCTGCATCGATAAGTCAAAGAGGGAGGAATAATCACACTCACCCCATTAATGGAGGAGGAACATAGTAATATGAGTCATGCCAATTGTGAATCAAAACAATTCCAAACATTTTATTCAAATGATCCAAGAATCCAATAAATTTCAAAAGTTATAATTTCATTCACAAAATGGCAACACAATTCGTAATTCACTTCAATTTCCACAAAAACCATTTACAATGCTTTTCAATCAATAAGTATCCATCAATATCATTCAAATAATTTTTTTCACAGTTTCAAACCATTCACAATGTTTTTCAATCAATAAGTTTCCATCAAACACATTTCCACAATTTAAAACAATAATATACAAATAGTCAATATTTATTTCAATTGAAAATAAATCAAAAGAAAAAGATTTTGTGCACAAACCTCTCGATGATCTGTCTCTAGTCCGACTCAATGTTTCCTTCTCTTTCCTCGAGTCTTTAGTAATCGAGAAACACAATTTGGAGTGTTTCAGTACTAAATTAAATTGTCTCTAACGATAATGTTCGATAAACAATTCACTGAATACCTTTATTGCCTAATCAACCCATATATCGACCCTCGATGTTTTCTAGGTAAATTAGGTCTTAACATTATTAATATATCATATTCGATAGTATTTTAGGGTTGGTACGTTTTACCAAACTCGTTTCCTTGTTTAGTGCATTTTAATGCAACTTGCTGGATTCCGGGATACTAGTTTGACCTAACCGGACGACCTAGTTCCCTCGGTTTTCGGGTTTCGGTCAAAACTACAAACTTGTAGATCTAGGTCTTATGGACCATGGTGCAAAATTTTAGGTCAATCCGAGTTAAGTAGACCAAGTTATGGTCACTATACTACTGCTGGTCAAATTGCACCAATTTAGGTCAATTTTAGGTCAATTTGGTCAACTCGTTCGGCTAGTTTTGGACCTGAACTTGTGCAAGTTGTTTGACTTGCTTATGGTCATTTCTGGGCTTTGGTGTCTTCATAAGACTTGTAGGTATGGGTCTTAACTATTCATGGTTAAAATTTCAGGTCAATTGGACCTGTTTTAAGTGAGTTATGGCCTAAACACTCACTTCTGCCCAATTGGTCATTTTTCAGGTCCTAATTGTACCTAATCCGAATTGGTCATTTTCTTAGGTCACCTTGCAAGCAGAATTTTGGTATGTTTTCTCAATGAAAGTTGGCACATTTTGTGCCTAGTTTCACCTCCAATTGGTCTCATACCAATTGAGGTTACACATTTAAACTTATTGGTCTATTTGCACACTGCCCTCTATATGCCTTTAAAACCCCAATTCAAACACACATTTAACTTGCTCTACTTTAAATCCCCATACCTAATTCTGATTTTATACCATTCCATATTCATTTATCACTTCTTACTATGGTCAATTTGGACAGAATACAAATATTCTCAATACATCAAATACAACCCTAAACCACAAAGTCCAAATTTAGCAATATATGTACATAAATACACCTAATCATTACATATAATTTTCACTACTAATTTATATACACATTCATCAATTCTTCTATGTCAACATTCTGCCAACACTTCCATGAATATATACATTTATTCAAGTGTCCCCAAGCTGCCGAAAACCTTCTTCAACACCACATTGCCCTACAATTCATCAATTCTCATCCAAGTGCCAAAATCACCATATAAACATGAAGTAATTCACTAGGTTATTAAATCATCATGATCAACACCATTTCTCATCAAATATATGCACAAATATCTCATCAAATACATGACTCCATGGCTGTCCAAAATGAACACAACAATAACTCTTCAAACTCAAAATTTTCCTTCATAAAACCAACACCCATAACATGCACACAAAACTTAACAAAGCTATCTTCAAAACACTAACTTACCTTCTGGTTGGAGCTTGTTAAACCTTGCTTAAACTTCTCAAATTTGGTATCAAACTCTTCCTTGTGATGAGTAGACAAACTTTCATGAAGCCACTTAAGGGATTGGAGTTGAAAATGGAGAGTTATGAGAGCTTGCATGAAAACGTTAATGGTGGATTCTTCACTTCTTCATTTCGGCTTGGATGGGAAAATGGGGAAGATGAAGTTGCTGCTGGAGATAGTGGACTTACATCAGCCCCATTTAGTGTTTAATTAATCCTATAGTGGTCCACTAACTAGGTTTAAATCATATAATAATCTAATTGTTCACTTAATCCCACATTAACCCATGATTTTAGCTATTTACTTTAGGTACCACCAAATTAATTTTTCATTTCATTTTCTAAGTGTAATATTATTTATTTTTAATGGACATTTAGGTCAAAAGACACTTCGGGATGTCAAATGACCATAATGCCCTCTGCTCGTGGCATTCTGATTTTTCAGAATAATCGCATTTTGTCTGTTTTTCGATTTCTCACTTTTCTTTGTACTAATTATTTAATTTTTCTTTAATCTTTCTAATGAGATTTATACTTCAATAAGGGTCTATTTATGTCCTAAAAATGTTTTCCAGGGTTCCCCGCCGTCCAAGGCCAATCAACGGTACACGCCGTGACTTACCGGTGCGATCACCCATCGCTAGGTTTCCCGGCTCGCTTAACTTGGTTACATTTCTTTGCTATTATTTTTCCTTTGTTTTTCTTGTATTTCCTTTTCTTGTATTTCATTATTTTATGTCTCCTCACTCATATCGAAGTGTAGCTCTAGCCATCCTAGTTGTCCGGATCACACTGGTCACCGGAACAGCAGAACGCACTACCGAACATAGGGGTGTTACATAGAACAAGTCACTGTATCAAAACCTGGAATCTGACCTAACTTTACTTGACCCTAGAACAGTCTTTTAGTCATAACTCCCACTAGAAAAATCCAATTGGGATGAGCCATACCTTTCCAGAAACCTAAGAAATAGGGATCCAACTTTGTTTTAGGAACCTTCCCCAAATTATGAAATTAAGAACCTTAAAGAGTGACCTACAACATCGACTCCAAATCAACACTGTTGGCACTAGTGTATGAGTCTAGGTCAGTTAATTGCCCATAAATAATTCCACAAAACTTGAAAAATTATGATTTAAATTTCTCAATGATCATAAGACATAGGACAACAATTTCTATGAAGATCACTCTCCCTAAATGTGACTGCAACATGTTCCATTAATTAGGTAAAATTTAAGTCCAAAAGCTGCCTAGTTAAGGAACTAGAATCTAGAAATGAGTCAGTTATGGTTATCCAACCATAACTTGAGTTTTAAATTCAAATTGACATGATTTAAAAAGGAAAAATAAAGATTAGACATAGGGGAACAACTTCCATGAAGGAAGTGTGGCCAAATAGTGGCTACAAGCTAATCAAATGGATAGGTAAAAGAATGACACAAAAACTGAACCTAAACAAAGGTTCATAAGATAAATTATTTATGGTAGGAAATCAACCCTACTAAGTCACATGAAAGGGGTATGTGGGACCTATTTTCCCACTATAAATTGACATGAACATTTCAAGTAAATAAGTGATAATGTTTATTTGCCCATAGTATACCTAGACTTATTTATTTAATTTGGATCAATTGTTATACCAATTAGGGACTACAGATAGCAGTACTGCCCATAGGAATAATCATTAACAGATAAAATATGTCTGACATGATTGTTCTACAGGCTTTATGCCTGGCCATTGGCCAATGTGCCTAATATTATATCTGGCTTAAATGCCTGCCCGCAAGCTTCATGCCTGACATGACCGATGTATACTGGATAGACATATGATTGTCTAACTAGTATACTTCCTTGCATCCAGCTTTTATAATTTGTTATAGGTTTCTTGGGCGTTAATAATGATTAATTAAGACTTAATATACAATAAGTAAACAGAAAAGATCCCAATAATTTTAATTATTTCCAAAATGCAATGAAAATGTAAAAGACCCAGAAATTATGAATTGTCGTTATTATTTCAATTGTTAGTTATTGTTATTATAAATTATGCACCACTAAGCATTATACTTAGCGCATTGGTTTTCCATTGTGTAAGTATTGGAGACCAGTCCGAGCAGCCGCAGTAGCAGCACCAGTAGTGCCCTGACAGAGCTCTGACTAGATCTGCCACCATCCAGAGTCACCTCAGTCTTTTGTATTTTATTGGTAGGGCCCATGTATGTCTAGATTTTGTTCTTTTGTTCATTGTACATTAAAACATGATGTATTTCATTTGGATTGTAACTAAACTTTGAGATTATAATGAAAACTTGTAATTTATTATCTATGAATTTCTATATGAATGCAATAGATGATACTTTTGAGATCTCATAAATAATTGTGAATGATATGATAAAGGAGAATATGATTTGGAAATGTGTGAAATGAATATAAACATGTTAACAGGTGATTTGTGAAACCCGCCAGATGCTAATAAAACAAAGGAGGCTCTGTCCGGGTCTCCACAGAAATAAGTTATATATAAAAAAAAAATTCTACACATGGATTACATGCTTTTAAAGGATATTAAAAGTTTACAATGGACATGATAAGACAAGATAGGGTGCTTCAGTACTGAATGTGGCACTTCTTGCTCGGCTATACAGTAGACGGGTAAGGGGTGTCACAAGTAATGTAAATAGTAACTACAATGACATCAAACCCAATGAACCAAACCCTAAATGACTTACACCTTAAATCTTGTGGATAGGTAGATGGGATTTGTATTCACATCACAAATAGAACACATAATATCTTAGTAATATAACTTGAAATATGAAATGTAATTTACATAAATAGATTGTTAATTGTATAAATGAGGTGAAGTAGCCATTAGGAATTATGTCTCCTTTGTAAATAGAATAATAATACCTTGCATAATAAATGGCATATGAGAGGGAATAATGTGAATTATAAACACTTATTCTCATCATGAGAGAAAAGAAGAATGTTTGAGTATAATGGTACATGAAAATAATTGATGTGAATTGTAATCAATATGGATGATAAAATGAATGTATAAATTATGTAGAAATATGATTTGGAAAATTTTGCATCCATCATAACTAGAACTAAACTACTATACAATATAAATAGAACTTATAATGAAATAATTAAACATATAAATACTTAAAGGTACTATTATGCCCATGTATTGCCTAGACACATGTGTCAAATTAGATAGATTGGCATGCCAATAGGGGATTGTTTGAGTAGTATTGCGTAAGGCTTTATGCCTGTATTTATGGCTTTATGCCCGCATTTATAGCTTGTATGCCTGACTATTTGTTATCATGGCTTCTTAGCCATATTGATTGCATACGTGATTGACGTTTTGTGTATTCACGTCCCATGGTATGACGGCCCGAGACACTGCGGTGCCATGCGTCAGCTATATTGATTGCATACTTAGTTAACATTTTATCTCCTATGGTATGACGGCCCGAGACACCACAGTGTCCAGTGTCAAGGACCCGTTTATCCAGTTTAATCAGTCTGTAATAGGTTACTTGGGTAACAAAATTTATTAAGAATAATAGAAATTAAATAAATGAGTAAGAAAAACCTGAAATGAGCTAATCTAGAAAAACCTGAAATGAACTATATTAGCTCTAAAATTTTATTTATTATGAAACGATCCAAAACACCTAGAAAGTGTTAAGTAAAGTGATAAGAAGATTAGCAAAATAAATATAACTTAAATAAATATTACAAATGCATCTTTCCATACAATATGAACATAAATTTAATATTTTTAGAAATTTTGTATATTATATATTATAACTGTAAATTTATGAACTAAGCACTACTAAAGAGGAACAAATTATGATAAAAAAATAGTTAATATTAGAGAGTTTATATGAAATTAAATTAATTCTTGAGTATCCAAATTATGCTTCATTTCTCTTTTCATTTGTATAGTATTTCCTTGTTATATTATTGCACCACTAAGCAGAAATGCTTAGCGCGATGGATTGTTTCCTCGTGTAGGTACTGAAGATAAAACCTAGTGGACATTAGACTGGGATTTTGGAGTCCGAATCTGCAAAGTGTCCAAGGTTGTCACCTCCTCAGCAATGCATGTAGATAAGACCCATATATGTCACATTATGTATTTTGCACATTATAATTAGTTACTATGTTGAAGTGTAAATTATGAAAATGTACTTAATATGCATGTGATGTAAAATTTATAATTTGGCTTTTTCATATGCAATTAATTTGTATATCTTGTGAATTATGAATTTATATAATTAGTTTGTAAATCATATAAATTAATAAAATTTGAGAATTTTGATATATGAATTGAGTATGAATGGATACGCATGAATGTTAGTTGCAAGAATTGAATTTGAGATGATGATAATGCGATTATGTATTATTTTATTAAAAATTTATATGAAATTTTTAAACAGATAAATAGCGAGACACGCCAAACGGCAATAAAATAGGGGAAACTCCGTCAGTTTCTCCTTAGAATATAATTTATTTTAAAATATAACGAGTTCAAAATTATTAAAGGGATAAAGTAAGATAAAATAGGATGCTCCGATACCGAATGTAGCACGTCTTGCTCGGCTACACTGTAGACTGAGTAGGGAATATTACATATTTTGTCCATCGAGCCATAATTTATTTGAATTATACAAAATTTTATAGAACTCATTGAAATCAAATATAGTAAAAAATTAAATAGTCAATTTTAATATCTCAACAAATAAATTCACCTAAATATACACAATAAATAAATTTATGGAAAAATGACCAAATAAGTCCCTACACTTTCACCCACCGACCAAATAAGCCCATAATGAACTTTTGGCTCAAAAAAACCCCATAACTTTCAAATTAAGTCCAAACTAATCTTGACTTAATAAAACAATATTTTTTATTATTAAATTATTAATTTCTCTAATTTTCTAATATTAAAATTATTTATTTTTTTAATTAAAATAAAAAACTAAAAAATAAGAAAAAATATCCAAAATTATAAGTACACAATCCAAAAATTCACAAATTGAATCAAAACCTAGAAAAATTGCAACTGCATGAGAACACACCAAGAACAACACACATTTGTTAATTGCAATAAATTCCAGAAAAATTGCAACAACACAATAGCACCAAGATTAAAAAATCAATCGTGAACATCAACTTAGAAAATCAAGTAATCAACCCTTTAGGTTTTATCTCTTTCGTTAAAATTTTGTTTTTTAATCCTAACAGGACCTTCTTTTCCGAATGACTAAGTCCTATTGACAACACATCTCCTCATTCGTAGCAAACATCTCTCATTGAAACAGATGAGGCAGTAGATTCACTACCCTTCAGCTTTCGCCAGCCCTCCTCTCCAAACCCACTTCACAACTTTAGCAACATCCCAATTTTTTTCCCACCAAAAAAATGAAAACTCCCTCCATTACTTTATAGATTCATCATCCATCTAGAAGATTTCAACATTGGTGTTATCATCAATAATAACTCTGATTTAGTGAGCCTAAATAGAGTCAGTGACATTGTAAATTGAACAAATTGATTTTCTATAAAAGAGGATATGTACAATGAAAATTCTTATTCATATTCGAGAGATTTATCTGATGTTGAATAGGTTTTCTAAAACTCAAAAAGTTTGAATATTAAATGAAATTTTTTGGTTTTTCTGAAATTTTGCTAAATTTTTAGATTTGTTTGGATTGATTGGCTAGATTTTTGATAGTCAAAGAAGAAGAAGAAGAGAATGAGGAGAAGGTGAACAAAAAATGAGATTTCAATTCCAAACATATTTTTTTAGGATTTTCTTTTTAATTTTTAAAAATGAATCATTTTTAATATTTAAATTATAAAATTAATATTTAATTATTAAAAATTTGAAAAAATATTATTTTAACTAAAAAAAGCTAATTTGACCTTAAATATAAACTTTTGAATTTATTTGATTAAAAAAATTAAATTAGACTTATTTAACCTTCTTAAAAAAGTTAAAAGACTTATTTAAATTTTTTTTTCCTATAAATTTATCTATTCAAATCCTAAATTATAAAATTAATTATTTGCTATTATATTAGGCAAGTAAGATTTAAACTTGATAAACCAAAGAACAAGACCATAAATTAAAATGGGAAAACTCGCCCAACAAACAAAACATGAGAGAGAGAGAGAGAGAGAGAGAGAGAGGACTCTCAAAAGTGAAGTGTGCCCACAAGTTGCAGCTGTCTCCAGCCCATTTCCCTTCCCATTTGCCCCATTTTCCTCTAACCTCTCCTTCCTTTATATACCCCATCTGTGTTCCTCACTCCCTCATCACTCACCAGTCACCACCACCACCACCACCACCAACGCCGCCGCCCCCGCCACCACTGTTCAGAATGTCAAAGCCCCATTTCTTGCTTTGCTTTCTTGGCTTCTCTATATTCTTTAGCTGCAGCTATGTCTATGCTTCCACTTCTTCAAATCCACTGCAACTACAGACCTTAAACACTAAGCCAGAGCACATCAACCCAAAGCTTCCCCCCAGAACCCTCTCCTCATCCAACAAATTCGAGGGGTCTTCCGACTTGGTCCAGCTCCGCTACCACATGGGCCCAGTCCTCTCTTCCTCCCCCATCAACATTTACCTCATCTGGTATGGTCGTTGGGCTGCTTCCCAAAAGCTCCTCATCAAGGACTTCATCAATTCCATCTCTCCTGCCACTGCTGCTGCTAAGCCCACCGTCTCCGAATGGTGGCGCACTGTTTCTCTTTACACAGATCAAACTGGCGCCAATGTCTCTCGTTCTGTCCTCATCGCTGGCGAATACACCGATAAGGCCTACTCTCATGGGGCCCACTTGACTCGTCTTTCCATCCAGCAAGTGATTGCCACAGCCGTGAAATCTGCTCCTTTCCCGGTGGATCACAAGAATGGGATCTATCTGATCCTCACTGCGCAGGACGTGACCGTACAGGACTTTTGTCGAGCTGTTTGTGGGTTCCATTACTTCACATTCCCATCTATGGTGGGCTACACTTTACCATACGCTTGGGTGGGAAATTCAGGGAAACAGTGCCCCGACGTTTGCGCCTATCCTTTTGCAATCCCGGGATACATGGGAGGAGGTGGGCCTGGGGCGTTGAAAGCGCCGAATGGTGATGTGGGTGTGGACGGAATGATCAGCGTCATAGGGCATGAACTTGCAGAGCTATCTTCGAACCCATTAGTAAACGCTTGGTATGCAGGGGAAGACCCCACAGCACCAACAGAGATTGGAGATTTGTGTGAAGGGTTGTATGGAACAGGTGGGGGTGGAGGATACATAGGGCAGGTGATGAGGGACAAGCAAGGAAGGACTTTTAACATGTATGGTGGGAGAGGAAGGAAGTTTTTGGTGCAGTGGATTTGGAGCCCTGAGTTGAAGGCCTGTGCTGGCCCTAATGCTATGGATTAGAGGTCTTTTCTAGGATCTTGCAAAATATTTATTTCTCTATGCTCTTGAATCTTGAGTTTGATGGAAGCAAATGACATAGCTGGATTTGCAAAAATTTAAAAAAAAAAAAAAAAAATTATGGGGGTGGGGAGATCGGAGATAGGAAGGATAAGATGAGATTTATCATCTTTTTCATTTCTTTATTTCTTTATTTTTTTTTTTTAATTTATAGATAGTTTAGATGTATAAAGAAAGAGGGGTGAACGGTGTTGATATTAGATTTTTCCTTTCGTAGCAATATATTTTATTTATAATTTATATTATTGCATTTCAATGTTTTACATTGATAGGAACCTAGCTGATTTCTGGAATTCAATTCAATGTAATCTTCCCTGAAACCTGAAATTGATAATAAGAATGGTCATTTTAGATTTTCATTTTCTTTAACTTGGGATTATGAAGGAGTGAATAATTTAGCACCACTTAATGCTAGGCAAAATATTTAATTTCACCCAAGTTTCATTTAATTTATTTTTAATTTTTTTAAAATTAATTTAAAAATTCTAATTTAAGCTCTATTTATTTTAAAAATTAAAATTTATGACTTAAATTTTTTGATTTAATAAAAAAATTAATAAATTCAATTTATTAATTTTGGTTAAATTTCTTAATTTATTAAATTTAAATTAAAAAATAAAAAAATCAATTTTATTTTTTTAGATTAAATTGAATTTAAATTAAAAATTTTAAATTAATTTAAAAAAAATTGAGAATAAACTTAACTTTCTTAATAAATACTAGCATGGAATGGGCTTTAAAACATTTAATAGGCTTAGATTTACCCCTTTATTTTATTTTATAAAAATAATCATGTAAGCAATGAAGCATGCATGTGATCCAGTCAAAGACATTAATAAATATCTGTGATATGCTGCTAAAAAAAAAAAAAAAATCTATGTCATATGATTTTTACAGCTAAGAGTAATGGATTAAAGACTATTGCAAGGTAATTAATAAGGTAAAGGATTTCTGTCCCAAATAGTATTCATCCCATAATGGTGTTGGATGTGAATGGGGCCAATTGCTAAAGTCTCCTATTCCTATAATTCAACCTTGGAAACTGTAAGGAAAAAATGTATTGAGTTGCTGCTGTTAACTGTGACTTTGTTTAGTTGATGTGAAGTATAATCTTGGATTATGTTTCTACATAATCATATAAAGACAAAGTCAAATAAAAGCAAAGAGGTTGCCTCAAATAGCAAACTCTCACCTTATTATTCACATGATATAAATAATGTTATATATATATATATATATATATATATATATATATATATATATATATATATAATTTTATTTCTTAATTTTGTTTTATCTTTGTCCTTTTATTATGACAAGCATTAAAAAAAATTGAATATAAATTATTGTCCTTCTTGTTATAGTGGGTGGTAAAGTCTTGTGAGGTCACATCAAAGTAAACTTTAATTCAGCATTTGTGATCCACAGCTAATATTGGGACCTATTGAAGTACACCTAAAAGCTTATTTATTATGACTTTGGTGAGGGTATCCTGATTTTTCAGGCCATGCCATATTACTAGTGGGGGTGGCGTTGGCCCTATTTATCTTCAGGGTTATTTGAAAAGTTTTATTGATGCTTTGATTAGTGTGTAATGTAGCCGAATTGCAAGGTTGGTGATAATGACACAAAATACATGCATCCAAGAATCAATCCCTAACCTTAACTCACCACAACCCATCAAACAAGTTGCCTTTGTTTTTTTTATTATTTTATTTATTCTATTGGTAATTCTGATTACTTTATAAATGATTCTGATTAGGTAGGACAAACAACTACCATCATGTTTGATTCTTTGTGATCAATTTGCTGGGAAATGATTAATTGCATATATGGTTAGATGTAATTAAGCTACTCTACTTAACCTTTTGTTTAGTTTAGAATAGAGGCGAGCGCAGGTTTATGAACTGGTCCATACTATATAATTTATTGAAATGTTGGTGTTGATTGATTGTTAATTAATTGGATACTTTTTTTGCTACAATTTAATAATAATCACTTTTAATCTAATAAACTAAATTCTTCCACTCACTAAAGTTTTTGATAATATATATATATATATATATTGAATAGATTTGTGTATGAATAACTATATTAAACTTTAAACCAATATACAACTATAGTCTAATGGTAGAAGCGTGAGAATTATTTGTTAACTTGGCGTGGGTTTGATTCCAGTTTCATAATTAGGCATTTTTCTTTTTTTTATTTTTCATTCTATATTTCTTTTTCTTTTTAATTTCTCTCTTTTTATTTTTTTAAGTAATTAACTGTAACTTTCACTCAAATGCTAATTAGAGCCTTCTTTCATTGCTCTTAACTAAACTTATTATTATTATGATTCAAATTTAATATATGAACAATTTAATTTTTATGGGATAAGTGGACAATATTAAGTAGAAAAATAATAATAATAATAACACATCTAAGTTTAAAGGGGTGTGTGTGTAGAGAGAGAGAGAGAGAGAGAGAGAGACATTTTTAAAGGATGCGTAAAGAGAGTGCTTAGGGAGACAGAGAATGGAAGAGAAAGAGAGTATGATGCGTCTCACATTGGTTTTGCAGGAGGTCTTGGGTGTTATATATATGGGTTTACAAAACTTTCCTTGTGAGGTAGCTTTTGAAGTGGAGTTAGGTAATCATTTGGTATCAAAGTATTACTCTGCATGGGTCAGCGGGCTTGAAAGAAAAATAGCACAACGGTGCATACTTAACAATTTAAAATTTTTAAACCCTAATGTTTCATGCAACATGCAAATACTTTGAGCTATTGCAAAAACACATATCTAAGGTTACAACACTTGTAACTCAATTGCTAAAAAGCCTATTTGCTATTGGGAAACTTAAACCATAAAATTATTAAGATAAAATTAAGAATTTTACCCGTATAGGCGCATAATCACATTCAACACCTAATCGGGGAAGCTTAGATTGCCAAGAGTCGATTGTAACACCCCCATACTAAGTAGTCTATACATTCTACTATCCCGGTGACTAGTACCTGTCCAGACAGTCAGGATGTGACACTCCACACCTGTCTACAGTGTAGCCGAGCAAAGCATGTCACACAGAGTGCCGGAGCACCGAATCTTATTTTATTACAATTTCCAATTCTTATATTATTGATTAAAAAGATTTTAAGTGGAATTTATAACATTAATGTCATCCATTAAAATTTTGATTAATTCGGGATTTCCGCAAATTTTACAAAAAATTCGGTAGAGTGTGTGCTATAAATTGGAAAAACAGTTCTTCGGAACCCATTAAAAACACTCCCAGTATATTGTTCATATCATCAACTCCAATATCCTTCAACAAAATCTCAATATTTCAACACAATTTCACAAGTTCATTCATATCATAATTAAACTCAATTTCATAGAAAAATACTCAAGTTTTATTAAGTAATAAAATTTACAAATAATTACATCATCATATAATTACATGAGTTTATAATTTACCAAAAAAAATTTATATCTATTACAAAATGAAAAAATATAAAATACAAAAAGGAACCTAATGGTCCTACCAAAGATGCAATCAGAAAGGAGGTGACTCGACTACTTGCAGATCTGAATGATCACCCAGTCTGAGGTATGTTGGGCTCTCTATTAGTGTCTCCAATACCTATGCGTGGCAAACAATCATGTACTAAGCAATATAGCTTAGTGGTGCCAATATAAAATAAAAATAAACTAAAATAAATAAATATGCAGGCATTTTATTTATAACACCCATATTTGTATAACCTGGTATATTTCACTGTTCCGGTGACCGGTGTCGGTCCAGATAATTAAGGTGATTTGAACCACACTTAAGACAACTAAATAAGCTCTGAACACAAATAATTAGTAATTGTCAATTAGTTAAGTATAAATAAGAAAAACAGAACATAAGAAGTTAAATGAGCCGAGAGTCACAACGATGGGTGACCTTCTCGGGAAGGACTACGAAGTCGATTTAAACTCAAATTTCGAACTGTAAAATGTGACGCCACAGTCCTTAAGACTATTACAAACACAGTGGAAAAGAGAAAATCATGAAAAAGAGTTGTTAAGCCAGTCAAATAATTAGGTCAGGGAGCCGGAAGAAATATTGAATTATTTACAAACCGGATTGAACCGGCGAGGGGCAATTTGGTCAATTAACCCCGAGACCTGACTCCTGACCTAACTGTCAAATAAAATCGGAGAAAAGAAAATTTCGGAGTCGAGAATTAAATTAAAGAACAAATGGAAAAATAAATGAAAAAAAAAGGAAAAAAAAGTTGAAAAAGTAATGACATCATGTGGTGACATAAGCATGATGCAAGAAATTTTTATTTTTAAAAATTGAAATTTTGGGATAATTTCTAACAATTAAAAAGACAAAAAGATAAAAGAAAAAAATTGGTCTTTTTCTTCTTCTTCAATGTCGTCCACTCTCTCTCCCATCCCTTTCATTTCCTCATGAAACCTCTGTTGAAGCCCACCTAAAGCTCCCTTAAACTCTAAATCTTGCCATGAAATCTCTACATCCCTTAACTAAAAATTGTGTTTGAGCTTTGATAGGAAGATTGGGAGCAAATAAATTAAGCAAAGTTTGAAGAATTGGAGATAAAAATTCTGCTCACTTAAGGTTTGTATTCTTCCTTCATTCTCTCTTTGAATTTATGTTTAAGTAGCTAAGTTACACTTGTAATTAACAAATAAGTGAGTAAAATCAAGCATGATAGACCAAATGGAAATGTGGGCAGCTAGGGTTTAGGTTTGAGGATGGATAATTTTGATAGAAATTATGAATTAGTTAAGTGTGAATGAGTGTATAAATACTAAATATGCAATTAGAATTCAATAAATGAGCTAAACATGGAAGTTAAGGTTTTGGACCTAGGGTTTGGGAGACAAAATTTAGAGAAATGGTGAAATGATGTGTTTGACCTAGTTTGAGGTGAGAAATGGTCATTTGTGACCAAATGAAGTGTGTTGGAAGTATTGGAGTTGAGTTTAAATTCGGATTCAATGTGGTCATGTCATTGCACAGACCAAGGTCCCTTTGAGGGACCAAAACTGAAAATTTACAAGTCCAATTGGTATGAAACCAATTGGGAATTAAAATAGACACAAAATGACACAATTTTCATTTAGGAATCATGCCTAAAAAGTGACCAAAACCTAGTGAACAAATTAACCAAATCTGAATTTTCTCAGTCTGACCTGTACAAAAATGACCATTTGGCCTAAATGACCTGAAATTTTACCAGTGGACAGTTGCGATATAGACCTAAAACTTTTATGAAGAACACAAACCCAAATTATGCCATTAATCAAGTCATTTGGCCACCCAAAATTGGTGACCTAAAACTGCCAGAACCAGTTTGGTGCGTAGAAATTTGGGTTAAGTCCAATCTAGCAGCCATGGTTCAAATGGCTATAACTTGAGCTACAAAACTCCAATTGGAGTGATTCAAAAACGAGAATAAAGTTAAGACAATAGGGAACATTTTCTATGAAGAAAGTTCTACCAAATTCTAACAGAAAAATGACCAATAGAATAATGCAACTTAAGACACCAAAACTGAAAATTTGCAAATTTGCCTAAAAGACTTAGAATTTTAGTAAACAACCAAAACCAACAAATTTAGTGACCAAAATGTGGTATGTGGGTGAAGTTGGAATTCCCATACCTATTAAGCCTTAGAAAGTCAACAAATTGACTTGAATAGTATAGTGAATAGTAACCCCGAAACACAAAATTTAAAGAACATCAAGTTTAGCACATTAGAGCTAGGTAAAAGTGAATTTAAATTTATTTTTGGATTTATGCTAAGTTATGATACTGAAACACTGTGAAACTGTGTGTTTCAATGGAAAAGAACACCAGAAAGAACTCGAGGAATCGAGTTAAGGCCAAGAGGCGACTCGCTTAAGATTTGTGCACAACATATAATTTTTATAAATTATTTTCTGCATATTATTTTCAATAATTTGAGATATTGAATTGTGATATTACTATGATGAAGTATTTATGATGTTTTTGATTTAAATTGCTGAAAGTTATTTGTGTATATTTGAAATGGCAATGTTTAGTAAATTGTTAGGATAAGTTTTGAAGCCACAGTGTTATGACCATATATTTGAACACCTCACTAGCATGACTAGTGGGGTAATTAGTTTCAAATTTTGATTCCTTCTTTGGCTGAAGTGTTGAGATGTGTGCCAGTAGAAGAAGAAATTGAATGGATATCCATATATTTGAGCTAGCTAGCCTTGTGATGTGACTTCTCTTTAGCCTCTGGCTATTGAGATTATATTTGTTTCGAATGACATGATATAACTGTGTGTTTTATAAAATGTGTTTTGATACTTCGGAATGAAATTGTTTGGATTAAAATCTCATAATTGATGTTTTGTATTTAATTCTCATGTTCAGTCCAATTTTTGAAAAAATGTGATTTAAATTCTGCATAAAGATTATTTTAGTATGTTGTGCACCACTGAGTCCTAGTACTCAGCGATGGCTATTATTGCTGTCGCAGATATAGAGACTAGAAGAGCAGCATAGTGATCTACTGAGGATAGAGGAGCTACTTGCTTTGAAGCTATCGGGTATAATTTATACCCGGACTGTAAATATTTATTTTGATGTATATAATGCACATAAATGTATGGACATGTAAAATTAGTCTTGAGCAGCTTGTATAAAGTTTGTAATAAATTTTAATTTGGATTTTCCTAATGTAAATTTTTAGTATGATGTATATAAATTGTTTTATCTTTAATGAAATATGAATGGCAATATTCTATTTTAATTTGAATGAAATTGATTGATAGTATTTTGATGATTATTGAATTTTTGGAAATTGAGAAATGAGGATTGTTGTATTTTGAAACTTGAGAAATTGGTTGGAATTGATTGTGAATTGGAAGAAGTTGTTGAGAAAAATTATTGAAAGTGCTTTTTTTAAGGTATTTGAAGAACTGTTTTCTCAAAATACAGATGGCACTCTGAAAAAATTTTTATAAAATTTTAGTAAAAACAATATTGGACAAAAATTTTTAGTAGTTTTAAAACTTCAAATAAATGATTTTAATACCTATTAGAAAATGCTCACCACTTATAAAAGGAAGAAAATTATTTTAAAATCCTTTGTAGGGTACTTAATGAGTTATCGAGGTAAAGTTCGGTAGTTCATTAGGTATTCTACGGGATCATGTTATGCCTTACAGAGGGGTAAGCTGTGATATGTTTTAGTGGTATCAGAGCAAATTTTTGAAGTATGTTTTAACTTGAGAATTTGTGTCTTTTTTTTGATAAGTACAACTGCTCAATGTCCTTATTTGTTACATACAGTGCATTACATCATAAATATGAACTAACGGAGGGAAATCTCTTTGTGTTAATTGTTCAGGAGATATCCTACTCCAAACTGATATGGAAGAAGGAGATCGCTCAGTCGGGCAATCTCTTGAAGCTGAGGCACAAGGGGAAGCCCCAGCTTTATAGAATGTCAGTGGATCAGTAGCACCAGCCCCACAATTGTCGCAATTTCCTGTATAGTTTGCACAGTAGATGGTGGCTATGTTTCAATAAATGGTTGGGGGTATGCCTGCTCAAGCTCCACCCCAAACACCAGAGTATAACCACCGCCTCCAATGCATAAGATGACAAGTTACTAAAGTATGGAGCTACTGAATTTAAGGGTACAGTCGACCCGCTTGAGGTAGAGCAATGGCTTGAAAGAATGGACAGAGTGTTCAAGAAGCTGCACTGCCAAGATGAATTAAAGTTTGAATACTCTGTGTCTCTACTGCAAGGGGATGCGTATGATTGGTGGAAGACCATCCCCCATAGCTTGGCTGAACCACCAGTACTGACCTAGGATGACTTCATCAGAGAATTCAGGCAAAAATACGTCCTAAACGCATATGTGGATCAAAAGTTACAAGAATTTCTGAGTTTAAAGCAAGGGAGTAGATTAGTGGTAGAGTATGAGAGGGAGTTCTCCTGTTTAAGCCACAATGCTGAGAGTCTCCTTTCTACCAGCAAGGAACAGTGCAAGAGATTTGAGACTGGTTTGTAGCCCAGTTTGAGAATGCAAGTAGTGGGATTCAGACACAGCAATTTTTCAGAACTCATCTCTCAAGCACTTGAGCCAGAAAGAATTGAATAAGAAGCAACACCTGTAAAAGAAAAATCAGAAAAAGTTGAGAAATCAGAGAAAGACAAGGGAGAAAAGTCAGTAGAGCCAAGTTCTAGTGGTACTTTAGGGAAGAGAAAGAAATTTGATGGACCTAGCAGAGGTCGAGGTGGAAGATTTGGAAGGGGCAGATTCTCTGGACAGAGACCCCTAGGTCTGGTTAGCCGTCAAGCAGGGGTTCATATTCTACCCGCTCCTGTGAGACTTGTGGCAAGATTCATAGGGGAGAATGCTATTGGGCTACGGAAGCCTACTTTAACTGTGGAGGCAAGGGCCATTTAGCTAAAGACTACACTAGTGCTCCTAGATACGGTCCAACTCCTATGACTGCAGAAGGATCTATTCAGAGTCCTGCTTCCAGAAGTTCACAACCTGTTGGCAGAGGAAGAGGCAGAGGTAGAGGCACTGCTTCAGGCAGTCAGGGCACTGTTGGTCAGTCAGCACAAGGAAGTGCGTCAGCCAGAGTTTACACAATGAGACAGCGAGAAGAGGTTGAAACTTTTGATGTTGTAGCCGGTATATTCTCTATCTCTGATCAAGAAGTATTTGTGTTGTTTGATCCGGGTTCAACCCACTCATATGTTAGTGCTATCATAGTCAGTTCACTTGCTGTTCCGTGTGTCAAAATGGGTTTTGAAGTGCTAGTAACTAGTCCATTAGGACAAGAGATTTGGGTAAACTGAATCTATAGAGACTGTCCTTTGGTGATCCAAGGACATGTTTTCCTGTCAGATTTGATTGAAATGCCCTTTAGAGATTATGATATTATATTGGGCATGGATTGGTTAGCCAGGCATCATGCCATGATTGACTGTAGACTGAAGACCGTCACTTTTGGTCTCCCTCTGTATGGTGATGTGGTAATACACGAGAAGAGGCATTTACTACCATCAAACATCATTTCGGCTACACTAGTCAGAAGAATGATCAGAAAGGGGTGTGAAGCATACTTAGCACATGTGATAGACACCCAAGTGGGGAGTCCAGGACTGAGGGACATCCCTACTGTATGTGACTTTCCGGATGTGTTTCCTGATGAATTACCAGATTACCTCCAGAAAGAGAGGTGCAGTTTGAAATTGATGTTATGCCTGGTGTGGACCCAATCTCCATAACACCATATAGAATGGCACCTGCAGAATTGAAAGAGTTGAAAGTGCAGTTGCAAGAATTGCTTGACAAGGGCTTTATCCGCCTTGGGGAGCGCCAGTGTTATTTGTTAAGAAGAAGGATGGCACTCTCCGCTTATGTATTGATTATCGGCAGTTGAATAAGGTGACAATAAAGAATAGATATCCATTGCCCCGCATTGATGACTTATTTGATTAGTTGAGGGGTGCAGCTGTGTTCTCCAAAATTGACCTGAGATCAGGTTATTATCAGCTGAAAGTATAAGAGCAGAGTATTCCTAAAACTGCCTTCAGAACCCGCTATGGCCATTATGAATTCTTGGTCATGCCATTCTGGTTAACTAATGCTCCGGCTGCTTTTATGGATCTGATGAACACTATTTTCAGACCATACCTCGATCAATTTGTTGTGGTATTCATAGATGATATATTGGTCTATTCGAGGAATGCAGAAGAGCATGATAGACATCTGCGGATTGTACTACAGACTTTGAGGGAGAAACAACTATATGCCAAATTATCGAAATGTGAATTTTGGCTGAAGGAGATATCCTTTTTGGGGCACATAGTATCAGCAGAGGGTATTAAGGTAGATCCTAGCAAGATAGAAGTCGCCCTTAATTAGAGGCCACCGAAATATCACAGAGATTCGCAGTGTGCTGGTTTAGTTGGATACTACCGTAGATTTGTGAAGGGATTCTCCATGTTGGCATCTCCATTGACCAAGCTGCTTAGAAAAGATGTGAAATTTCAGTGGACGGATAAATGCCAACAGAGTTTTGATGAATTGAAGAAATGTTTAACTGAGGCTCCAGTCTTGACTTTACCTACACCGGGTAAAGAATACACATTATACAGTGATGCTTCTCACAATGGGTTAGGCTGTGTATTGATGCAAGATCGAAATGTCATTGCCTATGCATCACGCCAGCTGAAACCGCATGAGAGGAATTATCTGACACATGACTTGGAGCTTGCAGCTATTGTGTTTGCTCTTAAGATCTGGAGACATTATTTGTATGGGGAGAAGTGCTACATCTACACAGATCATAAGAGTTTGAAGTATTTAAGCACCCAGAAAGAGTTGAGTTTGAGACAGAGGAGATAGTTAGAGTTGATAAAAGACTATGATTGTCTGATAGACTATCAGCTAGGGAAAGCTAATGTTGTGGCTGACGCCTTAAATCGCAAGACTATGGCAAGTCTACGGGTTACTCCTTTGTTTATGGTACATGAGTTGAGAACATTACATGCTAGCTTAGGGATTAATGATGAGGGGCAGACAGCAGTTGCATGGCATGTACAACCAGTGTTGATTGATCAAATCAGAATGGTCGCCGTAATGATGAAAGGTATCGGTCGTTGGAAGAAGTCCGCAAGACAAGAAACCGTAATTCTCGAAAAGATGACGGCTCATCGCTACACCAAGGCAGAATGTGTGTTCCTGATGATGTTGATTTGAGGCAGATCATTTTGAAGGAAGCACATGAGTCTCCTTTTACCATGCACCCTGGTGGCACAAAAATGTATAGAGGACTAAAGGAGCATTACTGGTGGATGGGTATGAAAAGAGATGTGGTAGAGTTTGTTTCCAAATGCCTAACTTGTTAGCAAGTGAAGGTAGAGCATCAAGTATCCGCTGGGTTGTTACATCCACTACCAGTACCAGAATGGAAATGGGAGAGAATAACGATGGATTTTGTGATGGGACTTCAGAGGACACAAAAGAGTCATGATGCAGTTTGGGTCATTATTGACAGATTGACCAAGTCTGCTCATTTTCTGCCAGTCCGGATGGACTATAGTTTAGAAAGATTGGCCAAGTTATAGATTGATGAGATTGTGAGACTGCATGGACTGCCAGTATCCATCGTATCAGACAGAGATTCTAGGTTCACTTCTAGATTCTGGGGTAGTCTTCAGAGAGCCCTAGGAACTAGATTGAATTTCAGTACTGCATTCTACCCACAGACCGATGGCTAGTCTGAGAGAGTAATTCAGATCTTGGAGGACATGCTACGAGCTTGTGTGATTGAATTTGAGGGTAGTTGGGATACACACTTGCCTTTGATTGAGTTTGCTTACAATAATAGCTACCAATCAAGCATTGGGATGCCTCCATATGAAGCTTTGTATGGCAGAAAATGTAGAACCCCATTGTGTTGGGATTACGTGGGTGAAAGAAAGATGATTAGACCCGAAATTGTTCAACAAACTGAAGAGAAAATCAGGGTGATCAGAGATCGACTTAAGACTGCATCAGACCGTCAGAAGTCCTACATTGATCTGAAGAGAAGGGATATTGAGTATGTAGTGGATGAGAAAGTATTCCTCAAGGTTTCCCATTAGAAGAGAATTATGAGATTTGGTAGAAAGGGGAAACTGAGTCCTCATTTCATTGGGCCATATGAGGTTCTGGAAAGAGTGGGTCCTTTGGCATATCGATTGGCACTGCCTCCAGAGTTGGAGAAAATCATAATGTCTTCCATGTGTCTATGTTGAGGAGGTATCGATCAGACCCATCTCATATACTACCAGTAGAGGAAATTGAAGTGAATCCAGACCTCACATATGAAGAAGAACCCATAGAGATTCTGGCTTATCAGGTGAAGCAGCTACGGAACAAGCAGATACCGTTGGTAAAAGAGCTGTGGAACCATCATTCGGGCCAAGAAGCTACTTGGGAATGAGAGGAGGACATGAGGAGACAACACCCACAGCTGTTCAGAGATTAATGCCAGGTAAAATTTCGAGACAAAATTTATTTAAGGGGCGAAGAATTGTAACACTCCTATTTGTATAGCTGGTATATTTCATTGTTCCGGTGACCAGTGTCGATCCGGATAATTAAGGGGATTAGAACCAAACTTAAGATAACTAGATAAACCCTGAACACAAATAATTAGTAATTGCCAATTAGTTAAGTATAAATAAGAAAAACAGAACATAAGAAGTTAAATGAGCCGAGAGTCACAGCGATGGGTGACCTTCTCGGGAAAGACTGCGAAGTCGATTTAAACTCAAATTTCGAACCATAAAATGTGACGCTTCGGTCCTTAAGACTATTACAAACACAGTGAAAAAGAGAAAATCGCGAAAAAGAATTGTTAAGCTAGTCAATATTGAATTATTTGCAAACCGGATTGAACCGGCGAGGGGTAATTTAGTCAATTGACCCTGAGAGCTGACTCCTGACCTAACTGTCAAATAAAATAGGAGAAATGAAAATTTCAAAGTCGGGAATTAAATTAAAGAACTAATGGAAAAATAAATAAAAAAAGAAATAGGAAAAAGAAAAGTTGAAAAAGTAATGACATCATGTGGTGACATAAGTATGATGCAATAAATTTTTATTTTTAAAAATTAAAATTTTGGGATAATTTCTAACAATTAAAAAGACAAAAAGAGAAAAGAAAAAAATTGGTCTTCTTCTTCTTCTTCTTCTTCTTCTTCAATGCCATCCACTCTCTCTCTCCCATCCCTTTCATTTCCTCATGAAACCTCCATTGAAGCCTACTTAAAGCTCCCTTAAACCCTAAATCTTGCCATGAAATCTCTACATCCCTTAACTAAAAATTGTGTTTGAGCTTTGATAAGAAGATTGGGAGTAAATAATTCAAGCAAAGTTTGAAGAATTGGAGATAAAAATTCTGCTCACTTAAGGTTGGTATTCTTCCTTCATTCTCTCTTTGAATTTATGTTTTAGTAGCTAAGTTACACTTGTAATTAACAAATAAGTGAGTAAAATCAAGCATGGTGGACCAAATGGAAATGTGGGCAGCTAGGGTTTAGGTTTGAAGATGGATAATTTTGATACAAATTATGAATTAGTTAAGTGTGAATGAGTGTATAAATACTAAATATGCAATTAGAATTCAACAAATGAGCTAAACATGGAAGTTAGGGTTTTGGACCTAGGGTTTGGGAGACAAAATTTAGAGAAATGGTGAAATGATGTGTTTGACCTAGTTTGAGGTGAGAAATGGTCATTTGTGACCAAATGAAGTGTGTTGGAAGTGTTGGAGTTGAGTTTATATTCGGATTCAATGTGGTCATGCTACTGGCAGCAGGACCAAGGTCCCTTTGAGGGACAAAAACTGAAAATTTACAAGTCCAATTGGTATGAGACCAATTGGGAATGAAAATAGACACAAAATGACATAATTTTCATTTAGGAATCATGCCCAAAAAGTGACCAAAACCTAGTGAACAAATTAGCCACATCCGGATTTTCTCAGTCTGACCTGTACAAAAATGACAAAATAAATAGTGTTTGTTCATTTGGCTATAACTTGAGCTAGGCAGGTCTAAATGACCTAAAATTTTACCAGTGGATAGTTGAGATATAGACCTAAAATTTTCATGAAGAACACAAACCCAAATTATTCCATTAATCAAGTCATTTGGCCACCCAAAATTGGTGACCTAAAACTGCTAGAACTAGTTTGGTGCCCAGAAATCTGGGTTAAGTCCAATCTGGCAGCCATAGTTCAAATGGCTATAACTTGAGCTACAAAACTCCAATTGAAGTGATTCAAAAAGGAGAATAAATTTAAGACAATAGGGAACATTTTCTATGAAGGAAGTTCTGCCAAATTCTAACAGAAATATGACCAATGGAACAGTGCAACTTAAGACACCAAAACTGAAAATTTTCAAATTTGCCTAAAAGACTTAGAATTTGAGTAAACAACTAAAACCAACAAATTTAGTGACCAAAATGTGGTATGTGGGTGAAGTTGAAATTTCCATACCTATTAAGCCTTAGAAAGTCAACAAATTGTCTTGAATGGTATAGTGAATAGTAACCCCGAAATACAAAATTTAAAGAACGTCAAGTTTAGCACATTAGAGCTAGGTAAAAGTGAATTTAAATTTATTTTTGGATTTATGCTAAGTTATGATACTGAAACACTGTGAAACTGTGTGTTTCAGTGGAAAAGAACACCGGGAAAGAACCCGAGGAATCGAGTCAAGGCCAAGAGGCGACTCGCTTAAGGTTTGTGCACAACGTATAATTTTTGTAAATTATCTTCTGCATATTGTTTTGAATAATTTGAGATATTGAATTTTGACATTACTATGATGAAGTATTTATGATACTTTTGATTTAAATTGCTGAAAGTTATTTGTGTATTTTTGAAATGGCAATGTTTAGTAAACTGTTAAGATAAGTTTTGAAACCACAGTGTCATGACCATATATTTGAACACCTCACTAGCATGACTTGTGGAGGTAATCAGTTTTGAATTTTGATTCCTTCTCTGGCTGAAGTGTTGAGGTGTGTGCCAGTAGAGGAAAAAATTGAATGGATATCCATATATTTGAGCTAGCTAGCCTTGTGATGTGACTTCTCTTTAGCCTCTGGCTATTGAGATTATATTTGTTTCGAATGGCATGATATAACTGTGGGTTTTATGAAATGTGTTTTGATACTTCGAAATGAAATTGTTTGGATTAAAGTCTAATAATTCATGTTTTGTATTTAATTCTCATGTTCAGTCCAATTTTTGAATAAATGTGATTTAAATTCTGCATAAAGATTATTTTAGTATATTGTGCACCACTGAGTTCTAGTACTCAGCGATGGCTGTTATTGCTGTCGCAGATATAGAGACTAGAAGAGCAGCAGAGTGAGCTGCTGAGGACAAAGGAGTTACCTGCTTTGAAGCTATTGAGTATAATTTATACCCTGACTGTAAATATTTATTTTGATGTATATAATGCACGTAAATGTATGGACATGTAAAATTAATCTTGAGCAGCTTGTATAAAGTTTGTAATAAATTTTAGTTTGGATTTTCCTAATGTAAATTTTTAGTATGATGTATATAAATTGCTTTATCTTTAATGAAATATGAATGGAAATATTCTATTTTAATTTGAATGAAATTGATTGATAGTATTTTGATGATTACTGAATTTTTGAAAATTGAGAAATGAGGATTGTTGAATTTTGAAATTTGAAAAATTTGTTGGAATTGATTGTGAATTGGAAGAAGTTGTTGAGAAAAATTATTGGAAGTGCTTTTTTTTAGGTATTTGAAGAACTGTTTTCTCAAAATACAGACGGTACTCTGCCGAAGTTTTTATAAAATTTGCGGAAAAACAAAATGGGCGAAAAATTCTTACTAGTTTTAAAACTTCAAATAAATGATTTTAATACCTATTAGAAAATGGTCACCACTTATAAAAGTAAGAAAATTGTTTTAAAATCCTTTGTAGGGTACTTAATGAGTTATCGGTAGGTGAAGTTCGGTAGTTCATTAGGTATTCTACGGGATCATGTTATGCCTTACAGAGGAGTAAGTGTGACATTATTGATATTTTATCCAATCTAAAATTTTAGTAATTATTAATAATATTATTAATTTGGTACTTGTTATGCTCATTATTTGACAATAATTTATTAAAACTTAATTTAGTTGCCCAAGTAACCTATACAAATTGACCGGACTGGATAAATTAGTAAATTGGTACTGGATATCAAGTACCTCGGGCTATCATACCATCGGTCACAAAGTGTCTCCAGATGTGCAACAGAACAGCTAATAAGCCATAATAAGCATCGGGCATAAGGCCAAATATCTCAAGAGTATCAAGAAGGCTAGAAGCCAAGATAGTACAGAATGGCCACAAGAGCCATAAATCACGGAATGTCATACTACTATCAGAACCCTATTGGCATGCCAACCTATCCAAACCAATCATACTAGGCATATTAAAGCATATTACAAAGTTAATTGTGTAATTCTTAGGATTTGATATTTAGTAGTTACTATTCATCTTACTAGTCAACTAAAATGTAACACCCCTATGTTCGGTAGTGCGTTCTACTGTTCCGGTGACCAGTGTTGTCCGGACAGCTAGGATGCCTAGAACTACACTTCGATATGAGTGAGGAGACATAAAATAATGAAATACAAGAAAAAAAAAACACAAGAAAAACAAAAGAAAAATAATAGCAAAGAAAGGCAACCAAGTTAAGCGAGCCGAGAACCCTAGCGATGGGTGACCGCACCGGGAGGTCACGGCGTGGACCATTGACTAGCCCTGGACTGCGGGGAACCCTGAAAAATATTTGTAGGACTTAAAGAGACATCAATTGAAGTATAAATATCATTAGAAATATCAAAGAAAAATTAAATAATTAGTACAAAGAAAAGTGAGAAATCAATAAATGGACAAAACCCATATACTAGAAAATCGGGAATGCAACCCGAATAGGGGCATTATGGTCATTTGACATCCCGAATTGTCTTTTGACCTAAATGTCCATTAAAAATAAATAATATTACACTTAGAAAAATAAAATGAAAAATTAATTTGGTGATACCTAATGTAAATAGCCAAAAGTGGAATGAAAATTGTGTAAATAACACATTTAACATATTATATAATTTAAATTTGGTGAGTGGACCACTAGGGATTTAATTAAACACTAATGGGGCAGGTGTAAGTCCATTTCACCATCTGCACTTCATCTTCTCTAAATCCCCTCAACCTTGCCGAAATGAAGAAAGACAAAACCTCCATTGCCGTTTGCATGAAGCTCCATTAATCTCCTTCATTTCACCTCCAATCACCTAAGTGGCTTCATTAAGTTTTATCCCCACATCACAAGGAAGAGTTTGATACCAAAATTAAGAAGTTTAGTGAAGGTTTAACAAGTCCCAACCATAGGTAAGTTGTATTTTTGAACATTGCTTTGTTAAACTTTATATACATGTTATGGGTGTGTGCTTTGTGAAGAAAATTTTCAAGTTTGAGGAGTTCTTGATATATCCATTGTTGGACAGCCATGGAGTTGTATGTTTAATGAAATATTCTTACATATGTTTGATGAGAATTCATGTTGAATAGGGTGAATTGATGTCCTAGTAAGTTATTTCCATATGTAATGGTGATTATGCATTTGAAATTGAAGTTGAAGAAAGTATGTGAAACTTTGGCATTGTGGAACAATTCGGCAGTCTTGGGACTCCATGATGAATGTATGAATTCATGAAGATATTGGCAGAATTATGACATTGAGGATTGATGGATATGTTGAAGGAACGGAAGCGTGAAAAACACAAGATTATACCATTGAATTCAAAAATTTTCACCTAGGGTCACAAGCACCATGCAAGATTTATTTTTATCTATTTGATTTCAATGATAAACAACATATTAAAACTCTTTTAATATGTTTTTGGATCTGTATTTGCCATTTAAGATTTTAAAATTAATCAGATTAATTTTAGAACCCTAGATTAAATCAAGAACGATTACACTAACCTCTTGATGTCTTTGCAATATGTCTGCGCCTTTGAGATTCGTCTTCAGGACACCAGATGTTGTCCCTCTAGCTTGTCCACACCAAGAACACCTATGGCAGCCCTTGAACAGCTTTTAAAGCCTTTTCTATTAATTAGAAATTCAAGTTCTGCCTTTTAAGAGATTAGAGATGCAAACAGGACACTAGAAACAATTTCTAGTGTTTTTAATTCAAGAGATTGATGGCTAATCTCTTTGAATTGATGAGAGATGAAGAGAAATAGCTGGAGAGGCTCAAAGTGGCGTGACATATGAGAGGAGAGGCTGCTGGTTGTGTTTTCTTTTCATAACCCCACTTAAATAGCTAGGTTAACACATTAAACCCTTGCCACATGTCACCCTTTGATTAGCTCTAGGTTTAAGTGACCCAATCACATTGTGCCAAGTGTCAAACCTATATTTAATCTTGATTTTAATCATTTTACATGATTAAAAAAACATTTGGCAAGCTTATGTGTAATCCCATGTGTCACCATCTCATGGTGCCACGTGTCACACTGCAAAATGACCAAAATGCCCCTGTGTCTTAATTTTGAGTTCTTAACCCAAAATAATTATTTTCTTCTTCTAATTAATTTATATCAAATATAAATTAATTAATTAATCTCTATTAATTAATTTCTCATCAATTAAATTCATATTTAAACACTTTAAATATAAATTTAATTTATACTACATCCAATAATCTAGATTTGGTTTCAAGTCATGCTAGGGACTTTGCAATTTAATTGCAAACCAAATCTATTTAATTAATCAATTAAACTCTTTAATTAATTAATTAAATCATATTTAAATAGGTGATAACTTGTGTATGTGTGTGACTTACTAGGCTCATCACTAATTGGCAATGAGACATGATATCAACTCTTAATATCATCAGAACTCTTTCTTACCATAAATGATTTCTCTAAATCATTTTATGAACCTCATAGACCATGGTTAACACCTAGCATAGCATGCCATGGCCACCCAATTAGTAATAAGATTTACCTTAAATGAACCTATAATCATATGTTACCATGCACTAGAATCTCTCTGTTACAAAATCCCAACTCAAGCCGAGTCATGGTTTATGTCAAACTCCATTTGCTATGAATATTATGTTCTCTTTTAATTCCAGTTCTTGATTAAAAGATTTTTCTCATCGTAAACTCTTTTACGAATAAATCTATCTGTCTGGCCAGAACTTGAAACATCAAGAACAATTAAATGAACATAGGATTTTATCTCTATTTACTTAGAGGAACAGATTCCATCTTGATCAACACCTACCTCCATATATAACTAGCAGAGCCAACACATGCCCATATACCCATACATAGTACAAGTATGAAAGCAAGATCAAACTCAAACTACCTATATACAAGATAACTGTGCTATCTCAGGTCTAAAGATTATATGCACTGATATGATTTATGACAAAACATTGACAAGAGTAAACTCCATGTGCTTGTCATAAGTGTCACTGGTTCGGCCTACTTATCATGTATAAGTGCCTATCATGTTTGTTATATGGCATGAGACTCACCATTCCATCTTATTTATATCTCATATAAATAACTTGGGAACAAACATGAATACAATCTTTCTGGATAAGTCATGTCCTTATTATGAAGTATCCTCGATTGTGAACCTATTTATGATACTTTGTGCTAGAAATATTGTCACTCATATTCTTAACAACTTAAGAATAATATTTCTAACAAAATATCAATGGACCTTTTCTATTACACATAAATATATTATGTAAACGGAAAAGTGGAAATGCCTTTTATTAATAAAATTATGTACAAGATACATACTAAATGATATGCTCTAGGGCATACTACTAACATATGTATATAAATTAGTTGTGGAAATTGTATGAAATAATGAGTAGTGTTTATGTGTATTTGTGGTTGTATTTGGACTTTGTAAATTAGAGTTTTATTTGGTGTATTGAGGATATTTGTATTCTGCCCAAAGTGACTTTAAAGTGAAGTGGTATATGGTTTTGGTAATGTTCCAAAACAAAATGGGGTTGAGAAGTGGATTTGTAGCAAGGCAAATGTGTAATTGATACATGTTTATGCAATGTATTTAAGGGCAGTGTGCATTTAGCCTATAACTCTAAATATGTAACTCCAATTGGCATGAAACCAATTGGAGGTGAAACTAGGCACAAAATATGCCAACTTTCATTGAGAAAGCATACCAAAATTCTGCTTGCGAGGTAGCATGAAAAATGACCAATTCGGATTAAGTACAATTGAGACCTAAAAATTGACCAATGGGGCAGCAGTTAGTGCTTAGGCCATAACTCACTCAAAACAGGTCCAATTGACCTGAAATTTTAACCATGAATAGTTAAGACCCATATCTACAAGTCTTATGAAGACACCAAAGCCCAGAAATGACCATAAGCAAGTCAAACAGCTTGCACAAGTTCGGGTCCAAAAACTGGCCGAACCAAAGTTGACCAAATTTGACAAAAAATGACCTAATTTGATGCCATTTGACCAGCAATAGTAAAATGACCATAACTTGGTCTATATAACTCAGAATGACCTAAAATTAGCCCCGCGTTCCATAAGACATAGATCTACAAGTTTGTAGTTTTGACCGAAACCCGAAAACTGAGGGAACTAGGTCTTCCGGCTAGGTCAAACTAGTATACCGGAACCCAGCAAGTTGCAATAAAATGCACTAAACAAGGAAATGAAATTGGTAACGTGTACCAACCCTAAAACACTATCGAATGTGACATATTAGTGACACTAAAACCTAATTTACCTAGAACGTATCAAGGGTCGATATATTAAGTGATTAAGCAAATAATAGCTTTCAGTGAATTACTTATCAAGCATTATCGATAGAGACAGTTTAATTTAGTACTGAAACACTTCAAATTGTGTTTCTCAGTTAGTAAAGACTCAGGGAAAGGGAAGGAAACACTGAGTCCATACCAGGAGACAGTTATCAAAGGTTTGTGCAAAACAACTATTTCTTCTGAATTTTTCAATTGAAATGAATTATGATTATTTGTACATTATTGTTTTAAATTGGGGAAATGTGTTTGAATGGATATTTATTGCTTGAAAAGCATTGTAAATGGTTTGAAACTGTGAGAAATTGTTTGAATGATATTGATGGATACTTATTGATTGAAAAACATTGGAAATGGTTTGAAACCACAGCTATCATGTATATTGATTGTATTCCTCGCTAGCTTTTCTAGTGGGACGAATTGAATTCCCTCTCTGGCTGAAGTGTTGAGGTGTGTGCACATGACGAATTGGATGAGTACTCATAATTTTGTTAGATAGCTATTTTATTCCTCATTAGTCATAGACTTTTTGGAGTAATTTAATACCTCATTAGCCATCGGCTTTTGGGACGAATTGAACTTTGGAACATGATTAAGCTGTGTGTGATTTATTGATTTGTATTGTGAGATTGTGAAATGAATTTAAACTCTTATTGACATATACTGTCTTTTGAATTCAACCATGATCTAACTTATTGAAATTTATTGTGATATTGAGAAATGGAGTTTAAATTCTTGTTGACAATTACTGTCTTGAAATTAACTATGGTTTTAAGTATCCACTATTTATATGATTTATGAATTGTGATTTAAATTGTATTTGGTTAATGTTGTGCACCACTGAGACATTGTCTCAGCGATAACTTTTTATTGCTGTCGCAGGTAGACAGACAGACAGGGCAGCAGATTAGGCTGCTAGTACCTCCGGCGAAAGATTACCGGGTATAATGAGTATACCAGCATTTTGCATTTTGTATCAGAATGTATGACCACTGTATGTACATATTGTTTTGGTTTTGAGCAGTTGTAAATTCAAATTGTACCTTGAAGTTGTAAAATAATTATGAGTTATTTTGGCTTGTAAAAATTGTATTATATTTCTTTTATCTCAGTCTTTGAACAATTACTGTGGATTTGAGTTGAGAAATGTGTTGTGTTGAGAAATATGTTGGAGTTGAGATTGGAAATCTATTGAAGTGCTTTTTACAGGTTTTCTGAAGAACTGTTTTATCCAAAATACAAATGGCACTCTGCCAAAATTTTTACAGAAATTCCAAATAATTCTAATGTGTTAGTTCTATCACTTCAATTCACAAAAGTTTTTTTAACACTTGTAAATAGTGCTCACCATCAGAAAAGAAGTAAGAAAAGTTTTTAAAATCCCTTGTAGTGTATTTAATGGGTTATCGATGAAGCGAGTTGGTAATTCATTAGGTATACTACGGATTATATTATGCCTTCTGAGGGGTAGGGTGTGACATGTTTTAGTGGTATCAGAGCAAAGTTTTTAAATTCTGTTTTCACCTGTTATTTGAATATTCTTTCTTCATAGTACAATTGCTCAATATCATTGTTTGATACATACAGTACATTACATTATAAATATGCACTAACGGGAGGAAATCTCCTTGTGTTAATTGTTCAGGAGATCTAAAATCCTCGAATTGACTATGGAAGAGGGTGATCGTTCAGTCGATCAATCTATTGAGGTTGAGGTGCAAGGGGATGCCCCAGGCCTACAAAATGTCAGTGGTTCAGCTACACCAGCCCTTGCAGTACCGCAGTTTCTTGCTCAGTTCGCTCAGTAGATGGCTGCAATGTTCCAAAAAATGGCTGGTAATGTGCCTACTCAAGTCCCAATACAGACACCAGTGGTACAACCACAATCTCCTACTAGGCAATATGATAAATTGATGAAATATGGGGCTACAGAGTTCAAGGGGACAGTAGATCCTCTAGAAGCTGAACAATGGTTAGAAAGGATGGATAGGGTATTCAAGAAACTGCATTGCACAGAGGAGGTCAGATTCGAATACTCTGTATCTTTGCTACAGGGGGATGCTTATGACTGGTGGAAAACCATTCCCACATGCAGTAGAACTCAGTGCTAACATGGAATGACTTTCTCAGGGAATTCAGATAGAAATATGTCCTTGATACTTATGTAGATCAGAAGTTACAAGAATTCTTAAGTCTGAAACAGCGGGGCAGATCAGTGGCTGAGTATGAAAGAGAATTTTCCCGCCTGAGCCATTATGCAGTGAGTCTACTTTCTACCAGCAGGGAGAGATGCAAGAGGTTTGAAACTGGCTTGAAGCCCAGTATCAGACTACAAGTAGTCGGCTTCAAACACACTAACTTCTCTGAACTTATTTCTCAAGCTCTAAAATTAGAAAGAATTGAGTCTGAAGCTGCTCCTGAGAAAAAGAAATTAGAGAAGACAGAGAAAGAGGGAAAATCTATAGAATGAGTTCGGTGGTCCCACTGGAAAGAGGAAGAACTATGGGGACGTGGCAGGTGGCAAGAAGTCCGGTAGGGGAAGATATTCAGTGATGAAGCCTCCTCTATCCGGGACAAGAGAGTACTGAGGTTCTTACCCTCCCGCCAATGTGAAACATGTGGAAGAAATCATGGTGGGATATGATACAAGGCTATTGGAGCTGTTATAGCTGTGGAGGCACAGACACTTTGCCAAGGACCGCACCATGGTCGCAGAGTTGGACCACCTCCTACTACTGCAGAAGGGTCCGCCTGCAGTCCCGTCACGAAGTTCACAACCACCCAAAGAGAGGTAGAGGCAGGGGTAGAGGTAGCCCAGCAGGCAGCCAAGGCACAGTGAAACAATTAGAGCAAGATAGTGCTCCAATCAGAATGTATGCAATGAGACAGAGGGAAGAGGCCGAGACATCTGATGTTGTGGCTAGTACCTTCTCAACTTTTAATCAAGATGTGTTTGTGTTATTTGATCTGGGTTCTACCCATTCTTATGTGAGTGCTAGCATCATTGATTGCATTGTTGTTCCATGTACAAAAATGGACTTCGAGGTGCTAGTAACAAGTCCACTAGGACAGGAAGTCAGGGTTAATAGAATGTATAGAGATTGTCCTTTGGTGATCCAAGGACACACTTTTCTGTCTGATCTCATTGAAATGCCCTTCAGAGATTATGATATCATCTTGGGCATGGATTGGTTAGCTAGGCATCATGCCATGATTGACTGTAGGCTGAAGACAGTCACTTTTGGATTCCTCGATGCTGATGTGGTAATACAAGGAGAGGCGATTATTGCCATCAAACATCATTTACTGAACTAGCCGTAAAAATGATCGTAAAGGGGTGTGTAGCTTAGTTGGCATATGTGGTTGACACCCAAGTTGGGAGTCTAGATTGAAGGACATCCCTACAAAGACATGACTTTCGGATGTGTTTCTTGATGAATTGCCGGATTACCTCGGAAAGAGAAGTGCGATTTGAAATTAATGTTATGCCCGGTGTAGATCCAATCTCCATAACGCCATACGAGAATGGCACCAGCAGAGTTAAAGGAGTTGAAGATACGATTGCAAGAATTACTTGAAAAGGGCTTCATCCGCCCTAGTGTGTCACCTTGGGAGCACGGTGTTGTTTGTTAAGAAGAAGGATGGTACTCTCCACTTATGCATTGACTACAGCGGTTGAATAAGGTGACAATAAAGAACAGATATCCATTGCCTCGCATTGATGATCTGTTTGATCAGTTGAAGGGTGTAGCTGTATTCTCCAAAATTGATCTGCTATCTGGTTATTATCAGTTGAAGGTGCAAGAGCAGAGTATTCCAAAAACTGCTTTCAGAACTCGGTATGGCCACTATGAGTTTCTAGTAATGCCATTCGGGTTAACAAATGCTCCAGCTGCTTTTATGGATCTGATGAACACTATCTTTACACCATATCTTGATCAATTTGTGGTGGTGTTTATTGATGACATTTTGATATATTCAAGGAACGTAGAGGAGCATGACAGACATCTGCGAATTGTACTGCAGACTTTAAGGGAGAAACAACTATACGCCAAATTGTCGAAATGTGAATTTTGGCTGAAAGAAATCTCCTTTTTGGGACATGTTGTGTCAGCTGAAGGGATCAAGGTAGATTCCAGCAAGGTAGAAGCTATCCTTAATTGGAAGCTGCCCAGGAACATCACAGAAATTCGCAGTTTTCTTGGTCTAGCTGGATATTACCGTCGGTTTGTGAAGGGCTTTTCTATGTTATCTTCTCCACTGACCAAACTGCTTTGAAAAGATGTAAAATTTCAGTGGACTGATAAATGCCAGCAAAGTTTTGATGAGTTGAAGAGGTGTTTGACTGAAGCTCCAGTCCTCACTTTACCTACACCGGGTAAAGAATACACAGTTTATAGTGATGCTTCTCACAATGGGTTAGGCTGTGTATTGATGCAAGATCGGAATGTCATTGCTTATGCATCACGCCAGCTGAAACTATATGAAAGGAACTACCCAACACATGATCTGGAGCTAGCAGCTATTGTTTTTGCTCTGAAGATCTGGAGACACTATTTGTATGGGGAGAAATGCTACATTTACACAGATCACAAGAGCTTGAAGTACTTAAGCACCCAGAAGGAATTAAATTTGAGGCAGAGGAGATGGTTAGAACTCATCAAAGATTATGATTGCTTAATAGACTATCAGCTAGGGAAAGCAAATGTGGTGGCTGACGCCTTAAGTCGTAAGACTATGGCAAGTCTCAGAGTTTCTCCTTTGTCCATGGTATATGAATTGAAAGCACAACATGCCAGTTTAGAGATTGATGATGAGGGATAGATAGTAGTTGCATGGCATGTACAACCAGTGTTGATTGATTAGATCAGAATGGCTGCTCAGAGTGATGAAAAATATCAGAAGTTACTGAAAGAAGTCCAGCAGGGCTAGATACCTGAATTCTCTATGATTAATGATGGTTTATTACTACATCGAGGCGAATGTGCTCCTAATGATCTTTGAATTGAGACAGATCATTATGAAGGAAGCACATGAGTCTCCATTTGCTATGCACCCTGGTGGAACTAAAATGTACAGAGGGCTGAAAGAACATTACTGGTGGATGGGTATGAAGAGAGATATAGCTGAATTTGTTTCCAAATGCCTAACTTGTCGCAAGTAAAGGCGAACATCAAGTTCGGTGGTTTGTTACATCCTTTGTCGATGCAGTGGAAATGGGAGCGAATAACTATGGATTTTGTTACAGGACTTCCAAGGACACAGAGTAGTCATGATGCAAGATGGGTTATAGTTGATGATTGACCAAGTCTGCTCACTTTTGCCGATTCGGATGGACTATAGCTGGAAAGATTGGCCAGATTGTACATATATGAGATTGTAAAATTGCATGGAGTGCCAGTATCAATTGTATCTGACAGAGATCCTAGGTTCACTTCTAGATTCTGGGGTAGTCTTTAGAGAGTCCTAGGAACTAGATTGAACTTCAGCACAGCATTCCACCCACAGACAGATGGCCAGTTTGAGAGGGTTATTCAGATATTGGAGGATATGCTACGGGCTTGTGTGATTGAATTTGAAGGTAGTTGGGATAAACACTTGCCTTTGATTGAGTTTGCTTATAACAACAGCTACCAATCGAGCATTGGGATGCCTCCATATGAAGCATTGTATGGCAGGAAGTGCAGAACTCCCTTATGTTGGGATGAAGTAGGTGAAAGGAAGATGATTGGGCCAGAAATTGTTCAGCCGACAGAGGAAAAGATCAGATTGATTAGAGATAGACTCAAGGCTGCATCAGACCGTCAGAAGTCCTATGTTGATCTGAAAAGAAGAGATATTGAATATGCAGTGGGTGATAAGGTATTCCTCAAAGTTTCTCCTTGGAAGAGGATTATGAGATTTGGCAGAAAGGAGAAACTGAGTCCTCGTTTCATCGGACCATATGAGGTTTTGGAAAGAGTGGGTCCTTTGGCATATCGGTTGGCATCACCTCCAGAGCTAGCAAGGATACACAGTGTCTTCCATGTGTCCATGTTAAGGAGGTACAGATCTGACCCATCACATGTACTATTGGTTGAAGAGATTGAGGTAAATCCAGACCTCTCATATGAGGAAGAACCCATAAAAATTCTGGCTTATGAGGTGAAGCGGTGAGAATAAGCAGATACACTGGTTAAAGTGCTGTGGAAACATCATTCAGGACAGTAAGCTACTTGGGAACGTGAAGAGGATATGAGGAGAAAACACACACAGATGTTCAGAGACTAATGCCAGGTAAAATTTCGAGACGAAATTTATTTTAAGGGGGAGAATTGTAACACCCTATGTTGGTAGTGCGTTCTCATCATTCGGTGACTGTGTTGTTCGGACAGCTAGGATGCCTAGAACTACACTTCGATATGAGTGAGGAGACATAAAATAATGAAATACAAGAAAAGAAAACACAAGAAAAACAAAAGAAAAATAATAGCAAAGAAAGGTAACCAAGTTAAGCGAGCCGAGAACCCTAGCGATGGGTGACCACACCGGGAAGTCACGGCGTGGACCGTTGACTAGCCCTGGACTATGGGAAACCTTGGAAAATATTTATAGGACTTAAAGAGACATCAATTGAAGTATAAATATCATTAGAAATATCAAAGAAAAATTAAATAATTAGTACAAAGAAAAGTGAGAAATAAAAAAACGGACAAAATCCGGTGTTACCGAAAAATCGGGAATGCAACCCAAATAGGGGCATTATGGTCATTTGACATCCCGAATTGTCTTTTGACCTAAATGTCCATTAAAAATAAATAATATTACACTTAGAAAATAAAATGAAAAATTAATTTGGTGGTACCTAATGTAAATAGCCAAAAGTGGAGTGAAAATTGTGTAAATAACACATTTAACATATTATATGATTTAAATTTGGTGAGTGGACCACTAGGGATTTAATTAAACACGAATGGGGCAGGTGTAAGTCCATTTCACCATCTGCACTTCATCTTCTCCAAATCCCCTCAACCTTGGCGAAATGAAGAAAGACAAAAACCTCCATTGCCGTTTGCATGAAGCTCCATTAATCTCCTTCATTTCACCTCCAATCACCTAAGTGGCTTCATTAAGTTTTATCCCCACATCACAAGGAAGAGTTTGATACCAAAATTAAGAAGTTTAGTGAAGGTTTAACAAGTTCCAACCATAGGTAAGTTGTATTTTTGAACATTTCTTTGTTAAACTTTATATACATGTTATGGGTGTGTGCTTTGTGAAGAAAATTTTCAAGTTTGAGGAGTTCTTGATATATACATTGTTGGACAGCCATGGAGTTGTATGTTTAATGAAACATTCTTACATATGTTTGATGAGAATTCATGTTGAATAGGGTGAATTGATGTCCTAGTAAGTTATTTCCATATGTAATGGTGATTATGCATTTGAAATTGAAGTTGAAGAAAGTATGTGAAACTTTGGCATTGTGGAACAATTCGGCAGTCTTGGGACTCCATGATGAATGTATGAATTCATGAAGATATTGGCAGAATTATGACATTGAGGATTGATGGATATGTATATAAATTAGTTGTGGAAATTGTATGAAATAATGAGTAGTGTTTATGTGTATTTGTGGTTGTATTTGGAATTTGTAAATTAGAGTTTTATTTGGTGTATTGAGGATATTTGTATTCTGCCCAAAGTGACTTTAAAGTGAAGTGGTATATGGTTTTGGTAATGTACCAAAACAGAATGGGGTTGAGAAGTGGATTTGTAGCAAGGCAAATGTGTAATTGATACATGTTTATGCAATGTATTTAAGGGCAGTGTGCATTTTAGCCTATAACTCTAAATATGTAACTCCAATTGGTATGAAACCAATTGGAGGTGAAACTAGGCACAAAATGTGCCAACTTTCATTGAGAAAGCATACCAAAATTCTGCTTGCAAGGTAGCATGAAAAATGACCAATTCGGATTAAGTACAATTGAGACCTAAAAATTGACCAATTGGGCAGCAGTTAGTGTTTAGGCCATAACTCACTCAAAACAGGTCCAATTGACCTGAAATTTTAACCATGAATAGTTAAGACCCATATCTACAAGTCTTATGAAGACACCAAAGCCCAGAAATGACCATAAGCAAGTCAAACAGCTTGCACAAGTTCGGGTCCAAAAACTGGCCGAACCAAAGTTGACCAAATTTGACAAAAAATGACCTAATTTGATGCCATTTGACCAGCAATAGTAAAATGACCATAACTTGGTCTATATAACTCAGAATGACCTAAAATTTTGCTCCGCGTTCCATAAGACATAGATATACAAGTTTGTAGTTTTGACCGAAACCCGAAAACCGAGGAAACTAGGTCTTCCAGCTAGGTCAAACTAGTATACTGGAACCCAGCAAGTTGCAATAAAATGCACTAAACAAGGAAATGAATTTGGTAACGTGTACCAACCCTAAAACACTATCGAATGTGACATATTAGTGACACTAAAACCTAATTTACCTAGAACGCATCGAGGGTCGGTATATTAAGTGATTAAGCAAATAATAGCTTTCAGTGAATTACTTATCAAGCATTATCGATAGAGACAGTTTAATTTAGTACTGAAACACTTCAAATTGTGTTTCTCAGTTAGTAAAGACTCAGGGAAAGGGAAGGAAACACTGAGTCCAGGCTAGGAGACAGTTATCAAAGGTTTTTGCACAATAACTATTTCTTTTGAATTTTTCAATTGAAATGAATTATGATTATTTGTACATTATTGTTTTAAATTGGGGAAATGTGTTTGAATGGATATTTATTGCTTGAAAAGCATTGTAAATGGTTTGAAACTGTGAGAAATTGTTTGAATGATATTGATAGATACTTATTGATTGAAAAACATTGGAAATGGTTTGAAACCACAGCTATCATGTATATTGATTGTATTCCTCGCTAGCTTGTCTAGTGGGACGAATTAAATTTCCTCTATGGCTAAAGTGTTGAGGTGTGTGCCTGTTGAGGACGAATTGGATGAGTACTCATATTTTTGTTAGCTAGCTATGTCATTCCTCATTAGTCATCGACTTTTGGGACGAATTGAATACCTCATTAGCCATCGGCTTTTGGGACGAATTGAACTTTGGAACATGATTAAGCTATGTGTGATTTATTGATATGTATTGTGAGATTGTGAAATGAATTTAAACTCTTATTGACATATACTGTCTTTTGAATTCAACCATGATCTGACTTATTGAAATTTATTGTGATATTGAGAAATGGAGTTTAAATTCTTGTTGACAATTACTGTCTTGAAATTAACTATGGTTTTAAGTATCCACTATTTATATGATTTATGAATTGTGATTTAAATTGTATTTGGTTAATGTTGTGCACCACTGAGACATTGTCTCAGCGATAACTTTTTATTGCTGTCGCAGGTAGACAGACAGACAGGGCAGCAGATTAGGCTGCTAGTACCTCCGGCGAAAGATTACCGGGTATAATGAGTATACCAGCATTTTGCATTTTGTACTGTAATGTATGACCACTGTATGTACATATTGTTTTGGTTTTGAGCAGTTGTAAATTCAAATTGTACCTTGAAGTTGTAAAATAATTATGAGTTATTTTGGCTTGTAAAAATTGTATTATATTTCTTTTATCTTAGTCTTTGAACAATTACTGTGGATTTGAGTTGAGAAATGTGTTGTGTTGAGAAATATGTTGGAGTTGAGATTGGAAATCTATTGAAGTGCTTTTTACAGGTTTTCTGAAGAACTGTTTTATCCAAAATACAGATGGCACTCTGTCAAAATTTTTACAGAAATTCCAAATAATTCAAATGTGTTAGTTCTATCACTTCAGTTCACAAAAGTTTTTTTAACACTTGTAAATAGTGCTCACCACTGTAAAAGAAGTAAGAAAAGTTTTTAAAATCCCTTGTAGTGTATTTAATGGGTTATCAGTAGACGGAGTTGGTAATTCATTAGGTATACTACGGGATCATGTTATGCCTTACAGAGGGGTAGGGTGTGACATAAAATGTTGATTTTTTCATAAAAAATAAGTATGTTAGTTCTAATAATACTAACATACCACATTTTCAATATTATATGTGTTGGCATTAATTGCCAAATTTAATTCCAAGCCCAATGGACATTATCTTAAATTTTCAGTTTTGGTTCACCTAAGTTCACTATTCTATTAGGCCTTTCTACAGTGAAATTTTGGCTATACTCTCTTCATCAAAGTTATTCCTTATTGTGTCTAATTTAATTCCCTTTTTGAATCACTCCATTTAGAGTTTTGTAGCTCAAGTTATGCCATTTTTCCCATGACTGGCTGGATTGTCCATTACCCAAAATTTCTGGGCAGAAATTGTTTCTGGCAGTTTTGGTGTCCTAAATTTGGTGGACAATTTGGATTGGTTATGGTCAAAATTTGAGTTTCTGTTCTTCATGAAAGTTGTTCTAAATTGTATTAGCTTTCCATGGATTTAAAAATCAGGTCATTTGGACCTCTCTAAACAATGTTATGGCCAACTGAATAAATACTGTTCATTTAGTTAATTTTCCAGGTCCAGAATTGTGGTACCCAGATTTAGGCAATTTTTAGGTCAACTTAAGTTGGTTTTCTGGGTAGAATCTCTTCATAAAAAATGTGTCATCATGTGTCTAGTTTCACCTTCAATTAGTCTTGCACCAATTTAAGCTATACAACCCAAGTTATGATCGCCAAAGCGTAACATCCCCATTGCACGTGTTCTCAGACGCTCACATCTCCGCTGGTCGAATAATAGTCCAGGCAAGTCAGGATGTCTGGAACTACACTTCGGTGATAGTGAACAGACATATAATGATGAAATAAATAAAAAGAAAATACAAGAAAAATCAAACAAAAATGAAAGAGAGAAAATGAAGCTAAGTTAAACGAGCCGGTACTGCAGCGATGGGTGACCGCACTGGGAAGGCCGTTGTCGACCCCAGGACCACGGGGAACCCTCTGAATCTAATTTTGAGACATAAATAAAGGTTTATTGAAATGTAATTGATACCAGAAATATCAAAGAAAAATTAGTAAATTAGTAAAAAGAAAAATGAAAAAAAATCAAAAAATAGACAAAAATCGGTGTTACCGAAAAATCGAGAATATAACCCGAAGTAGGGAATTTTGGTTATTTGACACCTAGTGTTGCCTTTTGACCTCAATCTCCATTAAAAATAAATGATATTACACTTTATAAATGTCATGAAAAATTAAATGGTCATACATTATGTAAATAGTGAAAGAATTGAGCTAAAGGGGCAAATAATGAAAGTTTAACTAATTAAACAATTAATTTAGAGTTAGTGCTCCACTAACTCAAGCCTTGGGACATTTATCTAAGCCATTAGTGGGCAGAAACCACTTCATCTTCACCCTTCCACAAACCAGCCGAATTTCCACCATGGGAGAACTCCATTGCCACACCTTGCTCTACCTCCATGCAAGCATGTTCTAGCCATCCTTTCCACTTCTTTCCTTCATTAAAGCTTGCATACTCACCTTGGGGAAGATATTGGCAACAAGAAAATCAAGATTTGGTGAAGTTTTGATAAGCTTTAAAAGTGGTAAGTGTCCAAAATCTCTCCCTTGCTTTAGTAAACCTTGTGTTTAGGTTGAGGTGAGTATTTTGGCGAAGAGAAATGAAAAAAATAGTGAGAAATGGACTTGTCCATATTTGGCAGCCATGAACCTTTGTTGAGCTTGAGTTATTTTTACTTTTGATGAATGGAAATGAAGGTTTATTAATTCAAATGAAAGTTGTAGTAAGTTCGTATCTAAGTATGTGCATGTAGTGTTTGAATTAAGGGTGTGAAATGGAACCTTGATGCCTTGAGCAAACTACCATGTTTGGCAGCCCCTAATAGCATGAATTTGTGTGTGAACATGTAGTTATTAATGAAATATGCTAATGTTAAATTATGGGCAGCAAGTGTAAGTGATATTGAAGTATGATTATGTTGAAGTGTATGTGTAATATTGACATTGAGATATGTTGAATTTTGGTGGAAGTGAATGTTGAACTTGATGGTGAATTGTGTGCATTAAGCACTTGAATATTCTGCCCAAAATTGTTGCTGGAATTGTGTACAATATATATATGGAAGTGTTATTGATTGAATATTGAAGTAATGAGGAGGAGAAGGAATATCAATTTGGAAGTGTATGTGCTTTGTGCAGGTTGTGTATTGAAGGCAGTACCTAAATTAGGCCATAAGTGCCAAACTATGAACTTAATTGGTATGAGACCAATGGGGGGTGAAACTAGACACCAAATAGGCCAACTTTCATGTAGAAATGTTGCCAAAATTCTGCCTAGAAACTGACCATAAAAATGATCAAATCTGGATTAGCAACCAAGTCAAATGGCTTGCACAAGTTCGGGTACAAAAACTGCCAAACCAAAAGTGACCTAAAATTGACCAAATTTTGCACTAAAGGTGCAATCTGTCCAGCTTTAGTAAATTGACCATATATTGATCTATACAACTCGGAATGACCTAAAATTTTGCCCCGCGTGCAATAAGATATAGAGCTACAATTTTTCTTCTTTGACCAGAAGCTAAAAACCAAGAGAAATAGGACTTTAAGCTAGACCAATCTAGCACACAAAAATTAAGAATTTGACATTTTACATACAATGATGCTTGAAGCGTTTTGGCAATGAATGCCAACTTGTAAAAATGGTAAATTGCACTATATTGGCAGCATATTGAGATATAAATTGTGACATATTGATGCTAGAAACAATTTATCCATATTACCTAAAAAGGTCAACATATGCATGGACTTGTGAATTATATAATAGTTAAGTAAACTCCAAAAATTGAAGAATTAAAAAATTAATTTATAATGTGCCCTAGTTTGCCTAGTTGACTAGTATGGATAGGTTGGCATGCCAATAGGATTCTCGACAATTTGCTCAGAAATGGCTTCATGCCATCGTGTTTTTACAAAGATATTATGCCAAGATCAGTGACTTTAATAGCCTACGGCTATACATATTGTGTATTTATTCATGGCTTATCGCCAGATTGACTATATGGCTTTTTAGCCATGCTATTTGCACACCGGGAGACACTTTGTGACCGATGGTGTGACGGCCCGAGGTACTAGGTACCCAAAGGCGAGATATCCGCTTATCCATGCCGCAAGATATAGGCTACACGGGCAGTAATTCAAGTACTATTAAATTCAAATGCCTAAATCCAGTTTACTGACATACAGCACCACCAAAGATTCGTAAACACTTTATTTACTTTATTTTAGTATATATTTCTTTATATTTGGCACCACTAAGCAAAATTGCTTGGCGCGTTGCTTTTGTAACGCATAGGTATTAAAGACTCAACTGGGGAGCTCAGCAGACCTACTACCGGGTGAGACATCAGATCTGCACAGGAGTCCAGAGTCATCTGTACTGCATTGCATACATGGTAGGGCTTAGTATATCTTGTATTTTGTACTTTTGTTGTACTTTTGAAATTCAGCCTTGTATTTTGTAATATTATGAAAGCTTTAAAGTTTGTAATATCTTGTACATATTAAATAACATGGAAATTTTCTGGATATATTTGAATTATTATGGACTATATTATGGAACTGTTTAATGACTGTAAAAGTCTATTGACTTTACTGAGAAATAGAGACTGTGAAATATTTGAGATTTTGATATTATCATATTAAACTGTTTTCAACAAGTTTAGAAGGACAATTTGTCCAAAATACAGATGGCACCTTGCCAAATTTTTATTATCATTTTTAAAACACTGATTTTATTAAAGTGTGAAAATAGAACCAGTATGCTATGAATAGCACATAAAGACTTCTAAAAATCAAATTGAGCTCAGGAAAAGAGATAATCACAGACTAAGTGCTCCGGCACGCCGTGTAGCATGCCTTGCTCGGCTATACTGTAGACGGGTGAGGGGTGTTACATTTAGTGGTATCAGAGCACGGTTTAGGCGTTTCTGGACCTAGATAGTTTGCATATCATGCATTGCATTGTAAGTGTTAAGATGACTCTAATGCAGATCTTTTGATTTGTTTTGTTATTTTGATCAGAATATGGACTCCACATCGCAGAGAGCGGTCGATGAGGAAGTGGAAAGTCATGCTCCATCTATGACTGAACCAGGAGACAGGAGGGAACCTGTTCCAAGTACCAAATGCACCAGCCACATTTCAGCAAATGGCTAAGTTCTTTAGACAGATGGCAGGAGTTATGCCACCACCACCACTTCCACATCAAAAATCTCATATAGAGAGACTCAGGAAGTTTGGAGTAGTGGATTTTCTGGGCAAAAGGGAAGATGATTCTGTCACAGCTAAAAACTGGTTGGACAGAACTGGAAGAGCCTTAAAACAACTTCATTGTACTCCAGAGCAGAATTTGGAAGCTGTTGTATCACTACTGTAGGATGATGCATACCAGTGGTGGGATACAATAACTAGTGAGGTGCCACCAGAACAGATAACTTGGGATTTCTTTCTCACTGAGTTCAGAAAGAAGTATGTGGGCAGTGTATACCTAGAAGAGAAGAGAAGGGAGTTTATTACCCTATGTCAGAGACAGCTGACAGTGGCTGAATATGAAAGAGAATTTGTCAGACTGAGCCGCTATAGGCGGGAAATAGTCCCTAATGAGGCAGAGAGATGCAAGAGATTTGAGGAAGGACTCAATGATAACATTAAAGTAATGATTACATCCTTGGGGATTACAGAGTTTGCCAAGTTAGTGGAAGCTGCAGTGAAGGTTGAAAAGTTAGAATGAATGAGCAGAATAGAAGGGACAGACAGCAGAAAAGAAGTCAGGGTCAGACCGGTACATCTTCTGCCCCTAGTAAGAAATTCAGAGGATCGCCTACTCAGAGTTTTAGTAGAGCACCAAGTCAGGGTCAGTCACAGAGGCCCAAATCTCAGTTTGCACCAAGGAGAGGCCAGTCCACCCCTTTAATGGCTAGCTCTCTAGGAACAGGGTACAAGGGACCAGCCCCAACAGTATCTGTTGCTTGCCCACATTGCCAAAAATGGCATAAGGGTGAATGTTGAAGGATGATAGGTGCTTGTTTACGGTGTGGATCTACAGACCACCTAGTCCGAGATTGTCCACGAAGAACTGCTACATCCACTCCGGTATCAACTGATAGGCCTGCCCCTCCAGCTCCAAGGGGTAGAAGGCCGGGTAAGGCTGAGGCAGCCAGTACTTCACAAAACTCAGACGTAACTGTGGAGAAAGGTATGCGTAAAACCAGCCAGAGCCTATGCTATACGGGCACAGGAGGAACAGGATGCTCCAGATGTCATCAAGGGTACGTTCCTCCTTTATAATACTTCTGTGCATGCATTAGTGGATCCTGGATCTACTCATTCATATATTTGTATCAAGCTGCCCGTAGAAAAGGGAATACCAGTGGAGGAAAATGACCAAGACATCCTGGTCACAAATCCGCTAGGCCACAGTGTGGTAGTAAACAAGGTGTATAAGGGCTGTCCATTGAAGATTCAAGGGAAAGAGTTCTTAGTAGACTTAATCGAATTGCCTTTCCATGAGTTTGATGTGATTTTGGGAATGGACTGGTTATCCCATCATCAGGCAATAGTATATTGTAAATTGAAGAGAATCTCTCTGAAAACTGCTGAGAACGAAGAAATAATAGTAGTGGGTGAAAGGACAGATTTCTTGTCCAATGTCATCTCAGCTACAGTTGCAAGGAGATGGTTGAGAAAAGGGTGTGAAGCATATCTGGCACACGTGGTTGACACTAGGTAGGGTAAACTTAACTTGTCTGACATACCCACAATAAGGGATTTCTCGGAGGTATTTCCTGAGGAATTGCCTAGTTTACCATCAGAAAGGGAAGTTGAATTTGCTATTGAGATTATGCCGGGTACAGCTCCCATTTCAATTGCTCTGTATAGGATGGCACCTGCTGAATTGAAAGAGTTAAAAATCCAGCTGCAAGAATTACTAGACAAGGGGTTCATACGCCCCAGTGTGTCACCTTGGGGAGCTCTGATACTGTTTGTAAAGAAGAAAGATGGGACACTGAGGTTATGTGTTGACTACTGAAAGTTAAACAGAGTAACAGTGAAGAACAAGTATCCGTTGCCTAGAATTGACGATCTGTTTGATCAGTTGAAGGGAGCCGGTGTGTTTTCTAAGATTGATCTCAGATCAGGGTATCATCAGCTAAGTGTAACACCCTCCCTGTAGCAACACCGTACATTCTACTGTTCCGGTGACCGGTGTCGGTCTGGACAGCTAGAACGTCCGGAAAAATATTTAAACTAAAGTCAGGAACCATAATTAACTCAAATATTAATAAGAAAAATTTAGTAAAAATTTTAGAATTAAAATACAACCAAATTAAACGAGCCAGTGCCCTAGCGATGGGTAACCCAGAGGGAAGTTGCGGTTCTCGCAACTAGGAGCCCTAGACCCGAGGGAAAAATTATAAAATAATTTTTGGGATTCCAGAGAAGGGTTATTGAGGTTCCCATAGCATTAGAATGCCAAGAAAATACTTAAAAAATTTTTTCAATCGGTACAGACAATTTTGACCCGTTAAGCCAAACGGAGGGCATTTTGGTCATTTCGCCTTCAGAGGTGATTTTTGGCCGACTTGTCCAGTTGAGTAAATAATTAATATGACATAAAATATGAATAAACATTACTAGAAATTAAATTGAAAATGAGTAGTGAAGAAAAGAAAAGAAAATGAGGAAAAGGCTTATTTATGACATCATGGTGATGTCATTAAGAAAACTATAACCAATCACAATTAAGCAACCATTTGACTAACTAATAAAAGAGATAATTGAGACCAAGAAATAAAAAAAAAACCAGAAGCCACCTCTTTCCCCAAACCAGCCGAAACCCTTGCCCATTCTTCCTCCCTCCATTGTTGCTCAAATTGAGCTTGAAATCTCCCAACATCCAACCATAAAATCCTAAGTCACCTTCACTAAAATTAATCTACACATCCTAAGGAAGCTCTAGGCAGCCACAAAGAGGAGAAATTCTAAGGAAAATACAAGTCCAAGAAGTGCCACTTAAAGGTTAGTGCATATACACACCTAAAGCTCTTTATTTCTATGCTAAGGGACTTAAAATAACTAAGGAATTGTAACTAAAATGAAAAAAAATTATGTGTATGTATGCCATGCATTTCAGCAGCCCTATTGAAGGAATAGAAATGGAGTGCTTGATGGACTTAGAGTGAACTAGAGCTTAGGGTCAAAGTGTATACATATATATATAGAGAATGAAAGAGTTAATTAGGGAAATTGTGAAAACTTTGAAATTTAGCTAGGGTTTAGGAATGAAAATTTGACTTGGCTTATGAAATAGTTAAAGAACATTTTAATGGTCAATTAGTGACCATTTGATGTATGTTAACCATAAATTGGACTGAAAAATGGCATGGCAAAGTGGAATGGTAGGCTGCCTAAAGACAGCAGCATGGTGGCTGAGATTCCAGCCCACTTACACAGCCATAACTTTGGCTTTGTAGGTCCAATTGGTGTTTGGCCAATTGGACATGAAACTAGGTTTATAATGGCACATTTTTTCTGAAGAAACCATGCCCAAAAGACCAAAGCAAGAGGACCAAAAGTTGGTCCCAATCCGGATACCCTGCAACAGCACCTACAGAAATGACCAAATGAACAGTAACTGTTCATTTGGCCATAACTTACTGTAGATATGGTCAATTGACCTGAAATTTTTACAGCAACAAGTTAAGACATAGACAAACAACTTTAATGAAGAAACCTACCCCAAATTATGGACAAAACCTATTAAAAAATGCAATCACAGTCACTATTCATGGTAGTGTAGATTTGGTAATTCTGCAGTTTTGGAAATCCGGCCAGCTGTGGTTTTTGGACTATATCTGGAGCTACAAAACTCCAAATGGAGTGATTAAAAAAAAGAAATTGAACTAGACAAAATAAGGAACAACTTCCATGTTTTCCATTTCTTCAAATTCCCACTGTAACAGTGCTTAATAGAACAGTAAACTTAGGCTTCAAAAACTGAAATATCTGCCCTCTTGGTTTTAAGTTAGAAATGGTAATTGTGACCAATCCCAACAAGTTTTAAATACAAAATGTGGTATGTTGGGAGTGCCAAAACCAATGTACCTAATTTCTACCTAAAAGTCAACATTTTTGTTGACCAAAGAGGTGAATAGTGACACCGAAACTTGAAATTCCCAAAGTAAAGAATTTAAAAGTTCCAAATGCCCTAGTATACCTAACAAGATTGGTTTGGATAGTTTGGCATGCCAATAGGGTTCAGTTAGCAGTACTGCATATGGCAATATGCCATTCTGTGATTTTATGGCTTTTAGCCATTCTGACCTTGTATTGAGCTTTGGCCTTGTGCCTGATGTTATCACAGCTTGTTAGCCGCTGCACACCGGGAGATGCATATGTGACCAATGGTGTGACGGCTCGAGGTACTTGATACCCAGTGCCAGTTTACCCATTATCCAGTCCAGTCATCTAGTGTAGGTTACTTGGGCAACCAAATGAATGAAAGTGGACAAAGATAATGAAATAATGGATACACTAATACCAAACAAAGAAATCATACACATTCTATACATACTTATTTTCTGCTATTTTCTTTTATTATACTATTGTACCACTAAGCATTATTGCTTAGCGCGTTGCTTTTGCCACGTGTAGGTACTGGAGATACAGATCGTGAGCCCAGTAGACCGCAGACTGGGTGAGTCTGTCTGGCAATTCTGCACAGTGTCCGTGTCACCTCAACTTCTGCAGTGCATTGGTAGGACACTAGGTGTCATTTTGATATTTTGTAGCAAATTTTTACTTTCTCATATGTATTTGAACTTATGTAATGTATTCTGATGTTCATGTAAATAATGAAAGTTATGGCTATGAAAGCAAAATTTGAGCATTTATTTATTGTTTGTATATGAGAAATGGATGTTTGAGAAATGAAAAGGTTATTGAGAACTAAAATTGAAATGTTGTTGAGATCTTGATATTGAGATTTTGTTGATGAATTGAAGTTGGGATTGTTTGGAAATTATTTGGAAGTGTTTTTAACAGGTTCCGAAGAACTGTTTTCTCCATTTTTAGCCGGTACTCTGCCGGATTTTCTTTAAAATTTTCGGAACCTCAAATAAATTATGATTTCAATAAATGACTTAAATGAGTTATCTTTCACAAATTATATTCAAAACTTTGACAAAAAAAAAATTAATTAAGGTAAAATAGAGTGTGCCGGTACGCCGTGTGACATAGCTTACTCGGATACACTGTAGCCGGGTAAGGGGTGTCACATTTAGTGGTATCAGAGCACGGTTTAGGCGTTTCTGGGCCTAGATTGAGACCATACCATGCATTGCATTTGTAAGAGTCGAGGTGACACTAATGCAGATCTGTTTATCTTTCTTATCTTGAATAGGATATGGACCCTACATCACAGAGAGCAGTCAAGGAGGAAGTGGAGAGTCATGCTCCACCTGCAGCAGCTGAGACTGGGGGCATGGGAGAACCTGCTCCGCCAGCTCAAGCAGAGCCTGCTCAGCCTCCACAGGCCATGTTCCAGCAAATGGCCGATTTCTTTAGACAAATGGCCGGAGTAATGCCAGCACCACCACCACCACCAGCTCCACAGCAGAAATCACACCTGGAAAGGCTAAGAAAGTTTGGAGCAGTGGACTTTTTCGGTAAGAGAGAAGATGACTCTGTTGCAGCCGAGAATTGGTTGAACAGAACGGGCAGAGTTCTAAAACAACTCCACTGCACCCCAGAGCAAAACCTAGAGGCTGCCATATCCCTGTTGCAAGATGATGCCTACGAATGGTGGGATACTGTGTCCAGTGAAGTGCAGCCAGAAGCTATAACTTGGGACTTCTTTCTCTCCAAATTCAAGAAGAAATATGTGGGTACTGTATACCTGGAAGAGAGAAGAAGAGAGTTCATTAACCTGAGGCAGAGACAGCTATCAGTGGCCGAGTATGAGAAGGAATTCGTCCGATTAAGCCGCTATGGAAGGGAGATAGTCCCTAATGAAGCTGAAAGATGTAAGAGATTTGAAGAGGGACTAAATGATAACATCAAGATCCAGTTCACTGCCTTGGGAATCACAGAATTTAGCAAGTTAGTGGAAGCTGCAATAAGGGTTGAAAAAGTGAGAATCAAAGGAGCGCACTGTATGGGATAGACAACGTAAGAGGGACCAGTCGTCTAGTTCAGCTCCCGTGATCCGGGAAGAAGTTCAGAGGTCCATCCGCATGCAGTTCGGCCGCCTACAAGGTCGTGGTCACCTCAGGGGCCCAGTTACGCTCACCCCTAGGAGAGGTCACCACACCATCGCAAGCGCTCTCCAGGGATGGGGTTCAGGGGACCAGCCCCAACATCGTCTGTATGTCCGCATTGCCTGAAATGGCACAAGGGGGAATGTTGGAGAGTAATCGGTGCCTGCTTAAGATGTGGATCGACAGAGCATCAGCTGAGGAACTGCCCACGTAGAACTACTACAGCTGCTCCAACACAAGCAGACAGACCTGCTCCTGCACCGTAAAGAGGTAGAAAATCTGGCAAATCTGATGCAGTAGGACCATCACAAAGGCCTGCATCTGAGCCAGCAGAGAGGCCAGATAACAGACCACTTGCCAGAAATTATGCCTTGAGAGCTCAGGAGGAGCAAGATACCCCGGACGTCATCAGAGGTACGTTCTCCCTCTACAATACACCTGTGCATGCATTGGTGGATCCAGGATCCACTCATTCCTACATTTGCATTAACCTACCCGTAGAAAGGGGGATACTAGTAGGGGAGAGTGACCAAGACATTCTGGTCACAAATCCATTGGGCCACAGTGTAGTGGTGAACAAAGTGTACAAGGGTTGCCCGTTAAGGATTCAGGGGTATGAATTCTTGGCAGACCTAATCGAGTTGCCCTTCCACAAGTTTGACGTGATTTTGGGAATGGACTGGTTGTCACGTCATCAGGCAATAGTTGATTGCAAATTGAAGAGAATTTCTTTGAAAACTCCAGAGGGTAATGAGATCACAGTTGTGGGGGAAAGGACAGATTTCTTGTCCAATGTCATCTCAGTCACAGTTGCAAGAAGAATGATGAGAAAAGGCTGTGAAGCCTACCTAGCACATGTGGTGGATACTAGGTAGGCTAAGCCAAACCTGGGTGACATACCCACAGTAAGAGACTTCCCAGAGGTATTTCCTGAAGAGTTGCCTGGTTTGCCACCAGAAAGGGAAGTTGAATTTGCTATTGAGACACTGCCGGCACAAAGACCCATTTCCATTGCTCCTTATAGGATGGCACCCATCGAATTGAGGGAGTTGAAAACTCGGTTGCAAGAGTTGCTTGATAAGGGGTTCATACGCCCAAAGGTGTCACTATGGGGAGCTCCAAAGGTCGCTTGTGAAAAAAAGGATAGGACTTTGAGGCTATGTATCGACACTGGCAGCTTGAATAAAGTGATCGTGAAGAACAAATATCCGTTGCCTAGAATTGATGATCCGCTTAATCGGTTGAAGGGAGCAGGAGTATTTTCTAAGATTGATCTCGCATCAGGTATCATCGGGCTGAGGGTGAAGGATGTAGATGTGCCCAAGACTGCATTCAGGACCCGGTATGGGCATTATGAATTTCTGGTGATGCCCTTTGGCCTAACAAATGCACCAGCCGCATTCATGGACCTTATGAACCGTATCTTCCATCCATACCTAGATCGGTTCATAGTGGTCTTTATTGATGATATTTTGGTGTATTCCAAGACCAGGGAAGAACATGATGAGCATTTGAGGATTGTTCTGCAAACTCTGAGAGAAAAGAAACTGTATGCTAAGTTGTCCAAGTGTGACTTCTGGTTGAATGAGATTGCATTCCTTGGACACATAGTGTCAGCTGATGGGATTAGGGTGGATCCCAAGAAAATAGAAGCAGTGATGGAATGGAAGCCTCCCAGAAACACAACTGAGGTCAGAAGCTTCTTGGGGCTAGCTGGGTATTACAGAAGATTTGTGAAGGGATTTTCTTTAATAGCTGCTCCAATGACCAAGTTGTTACACAAGAATGTCAAATTTGACTGGAATGACAAGTGTCAGACCAGTTTTGAGAAGTTGAAGGCTATGTTGACAGAGGCACCAGTGTTAACACAGCCAATGTCAGGAAAGGACTTCGTGGTCTATAGTGATGCCTCTCATAATGGGTTAGGGTGTGTATTAATGCAAGAGGGGAAGGTGGTCGCTTATGCTTCCAGGCAGTTAAGGCCACATGAACAAAATTACCCTACCCATGATCTAGAGCTTGCAGCAATTATCTTCGCACTGAAGATATGGAGGCATTACTTGTATGGTGAAAAGTGCTACATTTACATAGACCATAAAAGTCTGAAATATTTGCCAACCCAGAAGGAGCTCAACCTTAGACAGAGGCGATGGATTGAGTTCCTGAAGGATTATGATTGTGTGATTGATTACCATCCTGGGAAGGCAAATGTAGTTGCTGATGCTTTGAGCAGAAAATCCATGACAGCTTTGAGATTATTGAAAGTCCGTCTATATTTGATTCGAGATGGAGCTATTTTGGCTGAGTTGCAATTGAGGCCAAACCTGTTACAACAGATTTTAAATGGGCAGAAGGTAGATGAGAAGCTAATGGCTATTATGAGCAAAATCCCAGAAGGAAAAGCAACTGACTATGAGGCGAAGGTAGATGGGTGTCTGTATTACAAAGGAAGACTGTGTGTACCAGATGATGGGGAATTGAAGGCCAGTATTCTAAAAGAGGCACACACCAGTGCATATACTATGCACCCAGGAAGTACAAAAATGTATCATGATTTGAAGCTTCAGTATTGGTGGCCTGGTATGAAAAAGGACATAGCTGAGTACGTGACTAAATGCTTGACATGTCAGCAAGTCAAGGCAGAACATCAAGTTCCATCAGGTTTGCTACAGCCTATATGCATACCTGAATGGAAATGGGATCGGGTCACCATGGATTTTGTAAGTGGTCTACCTCTCACCCAGAAGAAACATGATGCAGCATGGGTGATAGTTGATAGATTGACGAAGTCAGCACACTTTCTGCCAATTAGGACTGACTACTCACTGGAGAAGTTAGCAGAATTGTATATCAGTGAGATAGTTAGACTGCATGGAATTCCACTTTCCATCATATCTGATCGAGACCCAAGGTTTACATCGAGATTTTGGAAGAAGTTGCATGAGTCCTTGGGTACACAACTCCACTTCAGCACAGCATTCCATCCTCAGACGGATGGGCAATCCGAAAGAGTAATCCAGGTAAGCAATTGAAACTAATGGAATTGATACAAATATTGAACTGAAATAATAATAATAACATGAAAAATATGTCAGGTCCTTGAAGATATGCTGAGGAGTTGTGTCATTGAGTTAGAGGGACGTTGGGATAGATACCTCCCACTAGCAGAATTTGCATACAATAATAGCTAACAAGCTAGTATCCAAATGGCCCCATATGAAGCACTGTATGGGAGAAAATGTAGAACTCCAGTGTGCTGGACTGAATTGGGCGAAGACAAACTGGTAGGGCTGCACACGTGAAACGGATCGAGGAGAAAGTGAAACTAATCAAAGCCAACTTGAAGGTTGCCTCGCATGCATGTAAATCTTATGCCGACCTGAAGAGAAAAGAAATAGAATATGTGGTTGGCGACAAAGTGTTCCTCAAGGTGTCACCGTGGAAGAAGGTATTGAGGTTTGGAAGAAAAGGTAAGTTAAGCCCTAGGTTCATTGGCCCATATGAAGTCATTGAACGTGTGGGTCCAGTGGCCTATAGGCTAGCTTTACCACCAGAGCTGGACAAGATCCACAATGTGTTCCACGTGTCTATGCTAAGAAGATACCGCTCAGATCCTTCACATGTCATCTCCAGGGAAGAAATTGAAATACAACCGGATTTGACATATGAAGAAGAACCTCTTCGGATCCTGGCTCGGGAAGTGAAAGAGTTAAGAAATAAGCAGATTTCACTGGTGAAAGTGCTTTGGAGGCACCACAACACCGAGGAGGCAACTTGGGAAAGTGAAGAGACGATGAGGCAACAGTTCCCTCAACTGTTTGCATCAGGTAAATTTTGAGGACGAAATTTAAATTAGAGGGGAAGAGTTGTAACACCCTCCCTGTAGCTACTCCGTACATTCTACTGTTCCGGTGACCGGTGTCGGTCCGGACAGCTAGAACGTCCGGAAAAATATTTAAACTAAAGTCAGGAACCATAATTAACTCAAATATTAATAAGAAAAATTTAGTAAAAATTTTAGAATTAAAATACAACCAAATTAAACGAGCCGGTGCCCTAGCGATGGGTAACCCAGAGGGAAGTTGCGGTTCTCGCAACTAGGAGCCCTAGACCCGGGGAAAAAATTATAAAATAATTTTTGGGACTCCAGAGAAGGGTTATTGAGGTTCCCATAGTATTAGAATGCCAAGAAAATGCTTAGAAAAATTTTTCAATCGGTACAGACAATTTTGACCCGTTAAGCCAAACGGAGGGCATTTTGGTCATTTCGCCTTCAGAGGTGATTTTTGGCCGACTTGTCCAGTTGAGTAAATAATTAATATGACATAAAATATGAATAAACATTACTAGAAATTAAATTGAAAATGAGTCGTGAAGAAAAGAAAAGAAAATGAGGAAAAGGCTTATTTATGACATCATGGTGAAGTCATTAAGAAAACTATAACCAATCACAATTAAGCAACCATTTGACTAACTAATAAAAGAGATAATTGAGACCAAGAAATAAAAAAAAAACCAGAAGCCACCTCTTTCCCCAAACCAGCCGAAACCCTTGCCCATTCTTCCTCCCTCCATTGTTGCTCAAATTGAGCTTGAAATCTCCCAACATCCAACCATAAAATCCTAAGTCACCTTCACTAAAATTAATCTACACATCCTAAGGAAGCTCTAGGCAGCCACAAAGAGGAGAAATTCTAAGGAAAATAAAAGTCCAAGAAGTGCCACTTAAAGGTTAGTGCATATACACACCTAAAGCTCTTTATTTCTATGCTAAGGGACTTAAAATAACTAAGGAATTGTAACTAAAATGAAAAAAAATTATGTGTATGTATGCCATGCATTTCGGCAGCCCTATTGAAGGAATAGAAATGGAGTGTTTGATGGACTTAGAGTGAACTAGAGCTTAGGGTCAAAGTGTATACATATATATATAGAGAATGAAAGAGTTAATTAGGGAAATTGTGAAAACTTTGAAATTTAGCTAGGGTTTAGGAATGAAAATTTGACTTGGCTTATGAAATAGTTAAAGAACATTTTAATGGTCAATTAGTGACCATTTGATGTATGTTGACCATAAATTGGACTGAAAAATGGCATGGCAAAGTGGAATGGTAGGTCGCTAAAGACAAACAAAGATGGTGGTCGAGATTCCACCACTTACACAGCCATAACTTTGGCTTTGTAGGTCCAATTGGTGTTTGGCCAATTGGACATGAAACTAGGTTTATAATGGCACATTTTTTCTGAAGAAACCATGCCCAAAAGACCAAAGCAAGAGGACCAAAAGTTGGTCCCAATCCGGATACCTCAGAATAAAGACTCAGAAATGACCAAATGAACAGTAACTGTTCATTTGGCCATAACTTACTGTAGATATGGTCAATTGACCTGAAATTTTTACAGCAACAAGTTAAGACATAGAAAAACAACTTTCATGAATAAACCTACCCCAAATTATGGCCAGAACCTATTCAAAAATGCAATCACAGTCACTGTTCATGGTACTATAGATTTGGTAATTTTGCAGTTTTGGAAATCCGGCCAGCTGTGGTTTTTGGACCATATCTGGAGCTACAAAACTCCAAATGGAGTGATTAAAAAAGGGAAATTCAACTAGACAAAATAAGAACAACTTTCATGTTTGCCATTTCTTCAAATTCCCACTGTAACAGTGCTTAATAGAACAGTAAACTTAGGCTTCAAAAACTAAAATTTCTGCCCTCTTGGTTTTAAGTTAGAAATGGTAATGGTGACCAATCCCAACAAGTTTTAAATACAAAATGTGGTATGTTGGGAGTGCCAAAACCAATGTACCTAATTTCTACCTAAAAGTCAACATTTTTGTTGACCAAAGAGGTGAATAGTGACACCGAAACTTGAAATTCACAAAGTAAAGAATTTAAAAGTTCCAAATGCCCTAGTATACCTAACAAGATTAGTTTGGATAGTTTGGCATGCCAATAGGGTTCAGTTAGCAGTACTGCATATGGCAATATGCCATTCTGTGATTTTATGGCTTTTAGCCATTCTGACCTTGTATTGAGCTTTGGCCTTGTGCCTGATGTTATCACAGCTTGTTAGCTGTTCTGTTGCACACCGGGAGATGCATATGTGACCAATGGTGTGACGGCTCGAGGTACTTGATACCCAAAGGTTGGGTTACCCATTATCCAGTCCAGTCATCTAGTGTAGGTTACTTGGGCAACCAAATGAATGAAAGTGGACAAAGATAATGAAATAATGGATACACTAATACCAAACAAAGAAATCATACACATTCTATACATACTTATTTTCTGCTATTTTCTTTTATTATACTATTGCACCACTAAGCATTATTGCTTAGCGTGTTGCTTTTGCCACGCGTAGGTACTGGAGATACAGATCGTGAGCCTAGTAGACCGCAGACTGGGTGAGTCTGTCCGGCAGTTCTGCACAGTGTCCGTGTCTCCTCAACTTCTGCAGTGCATTGGTAGGACACTAGGTGTCATTTTGATATTTTGTAGCAAATTTTTACTTTCTCATATGTATTTGAACTTATGTAATGTATTCTGTTGTTCATGTAAATAATGAAAGTTATGGCTATGAATGCAAAATTTGAGCATTTATTTATTGTTTGTATATGAGAAATGGATGTTTGAGAAATGAAAAGGTTATTGAGAACTAAAATTGAAATGTTGTTGAGATCTTGATATTGAGATTTTGTTGATGAATTGAAGTTGGGATTGTTTAGAAATTATTTGGAAGTGTTTTTAACAGGTTCCGAAGAACTGTTTTCTCCATTTTTAGCCGGTACTCTGCCGGATTTTCTTTAAAATTTTCGGAACCTCAAATAAATTATGATTTCAATAAATGACTTAAATGAGTTATCTTTCACAAATTATATTCAAAACTTTGACAAAAAAAATTAATTAAGGTAAAATAGAGTGTGCCGGTACACCGTGTGACATAGCTTACTCGGATACACTGTAGCCGGGTAAGGGGTGTCACACTAAGGGTTAAGGATGCAGATGTACCTAAGACTGCATTTAAAACCCGGTATGGGCATTATGAATTCCTAGTGATGCCATTTGGGTTAACAAACGCTCCAGCAGCATTCATGGCCCTTATGAACCGTATCTTCCATCCATATTTAGATCGGTTCGTAGTGGTCTTCATTGATGACATCCTGGTGTATTCCAAGGATAAAGCAGAACATGATGAGCATTTGAGAATTGTTCTGCAGACTCTAAAAGAGAAGAAATTGTATCCTAAATTGTCCAAGTGTGAGTTCTGGTTGAATGAGATTGCATTCCTTGGACATGTAGTATCAGCTGAAGGGATTAGAGTGGATCCCAAGAAGATTGAAGCAGTGATGGAATGGAAGCCTCCCAGAAATACAACTGAGATAAGAAGTTTCTTGGGGTTAGCTGGATATTATAGAAGATTTGTAAAGGGATTTTCCCTGATAGCTGCTCCAATGACCAAATTACTACACAAGAATATGAAATTTGACTGGAATGACAAGTGTCCAGCCAGTTTTGAGAGGCTGAAGGCTATGTTGACAGAGGCACCAGTGTTAACACAGCCATTGAAAAGACTTTGTAGTCTACAGTGATGCCTCACACAATGGGTTAGGGTGTGTACTCATGCAAGAAGGGAAAGTGGTCGCATATGCTTCTGGGCAGTTAAGGCCACATGAAAAGAATTACCCTACTCATGATTTAGAGTTAGCAACAATTATCTTCGCATTGAAGATATGGAGGCATTACTTGTATGGAGAAAAATGCTACATATACACAGACCATAAGAGTCTGAAGTATCTGCCAACCCAGAAGGAACTTAATTTGAGACAGAGGCGATGGATTGAATTCTTGAAAGATTATGATTGTGTGATTGACTACCACCCTAGGAAGGCAAACGTAGTCGCTGATGCTTTAAGCAGAAAATCTATTGTAGCATTAAGATCTCTGAATGCCCAACTATCCTTAACTCATGATGGAGTTATTTTGGCTGAGTTACAAGTGAAGCCGAATCTGTTACAACATATACAGGATGGGCAGAAGACAAATGGGAAATTAATGGCTGTTATGGGCAAAATCACTGAGGGGAAGGAAACTGAATATGAAGTGAAAGAAAATGGGTGCCTGTACTATAAAGAAAGAGTATGTGTACCAGATGATAAAAAGTTGAAAACTAGTATTCTAAAAGAAGCACATAACAGTGTGTATGCTATGCACCCAGGAAGCACAAAAATGTACCATGACTCAAACTCGACATCGGTGGCTGTGTATGAAGAAGGACATAGTTGACTATGTAACTAGATGCTTGACATGTCAGCAAGTCAAAGCAGAACATCAAGTTCCATCAGGTTTGTTACAGCCCATAAACATACCTGAATGGAAATGGGACCGAGTCACTATGGACTTTATCAGTGGTCTACCTCTCACTCGGAAGAAGCATGATGCAGTATGGGTGATTGTGGATAGGTTAACCAAATCAGCACATTTTTTGCTAGTCAGAACTGACTACTCACTGGAAAAGCTACCAGAATTGTACATTAGTGAGATAGTTAGACTACATGGAATTCCACTTTCCATTATATCTGATAGAGACCCGAGGTTTACATCTAGGTTTTGGAAGAAATTACAAGAATCCTTGGGCACACAATTTATTTTAGTACGGCTTTTCATCCTCAGACGGATGGACAGTCAGAAAGAATAATCCAGGTAAATTTTGAAACTCATTGAGTTATTGCAAACAATAAACTGATAATAATGATAGTAATAACTGAATATGTGTGATAGGTCCTCGAGGATATGCTGAGAAGTTGTGTTATCGAGTTTGAGGGAAGTTGGGACAGATACCTTCCACTGGCAGAATTTGCATATAATAATAGCTATCAAGCTAGCATACAAATGGCACCCTATGAAGCACTGTATGGGAGAAAATGCAGAACACCTGTATGTTGGACTGAATTAGGTGAAGATAAGCTAGTGGGGCCAGACCTGATAAAACAGACAGAGGAAAAGGTGAAACTGATAAAGGCCAATTTGAAAGTTGCCTCAGACCGACAGAAATCTTATACTGACTTGAAAAGAAAGGATATTGAGTATGAAGTTGGCGAGAAAGTATTTCTCAGAGTATCACCATGGAAGAAAGTGTTGAGGTTCGGGAAAAAGGGAAAATTAAGCCCTAGGTTTATTGGCCCATATGAAGTTATTGAACGTGTGGGACCAGTAGCCTACAGATTAGCCTTACCACCTGAGCTGGACAAGATACATAATGTGTTCCATGTCTCGATGCTCAGAAGATACAGATCAGATCCTTCACATGTCATCTCAGTAGAAGAAATTGTGGTACAACCTGACCTGACATATGAAGAAGAACCAATTAAAATCTTGGCACGAGAGGTAAAAGAGCTCAGAAATAAGACAATTCCACTGGTGAAAATCCTATGGAGACACCATAACACGGAAGAGGCAATATGGGAGAGTGAGGAGACAATGAGACAACAGTTCCCTCAGCTCTTCACATCAGGTAAATTTCGAGGACGAAATTTTTATTTAGAGGGGAAGAGTTGTAACATCCCCATTGCATGTGTTCTGTACGTTCTGTTGCTTCAGTAGTTGAATAACAGTCCAGGCAAGTCAGGATATCTGGAACTACACTTCGGTGATAGTGAACAGACATATAATGATGAAATAAATAAAAAGAAAATACAAGAAAAATCAAACAAAAATGAAAGAGAGAAAATGAAGCTAAGTTAAATGAGCCAGTACTGCAGTGATGGGTGATCGCACTGGGAAGGCCGTTGCCGACTCCAGGACCGCGGGGAACCCTCTGAATCTAATTTTGAGACATAAATAAAGGTTTATTGAAATGTAATTGACACTAGAAATATCAAAGAAAAATTAGTAAATTAGTAAAAAGAAAAATGAAAAAAAATTAAAAAATAGACAAAAATCGGTGTTATCGAAAAATCGGGAATATAACCCGAAGTGGGGTATTTTAGTCATTTGACACCTAGTGTTGCCTTTTGACCTCAATCTCCATTAAAAATAAATGATATTACACTTTATAAAAGTCATGAAAAATTAAATGGCGATACATTATGTAAATAGTGAAAGAATTGAGCTAAAGATGCAAATAATGAAAGTTTAACTAATTAAATAATTAATTTAGAGTTAGTGCTCCACTAACTCAATCCTTGGGAAATTTATCTAAGCCATTAGTGGGCAGAAACCACTTCATCTTCAGCCTTCCACAAACCAGCCAAATTTCCACCATGGGAGAACTCCATTGCCGCACCTTGCTCTACCTCCATGCAAGCATGTTCTAGCCATCCTTTCCACTTCTTTCCTTCATTAAAGCTTGCATACTCACCTTGGGGAAGATATTGGCAACAAGAAAAGCAAGATTTGGTGAAGTTTTGATAAGCTTCAAAAGTGGTAAGTGTCCAAAATCTCTCCCTTACTTTAGTAAACCTTGTGTTTAGGTTGAGGTGAGTATTTTGGTGAAGAGAAATGAAAGAAATAGTGAGAAATGGACTTGTCCATTTTTGGCAGCCATGAACCTTTGTTGAGCTTGAGTTATTTTTACTTTTGATGAATGGAAATGAAGGTTTATTAATTCAAATGAAAGTTGTAGTAAGTTTGTATCTAAGTATGTGCATGTAGTGTTTGAATTAAGGGTGTGAAATGGAACCTTGATGCCTTGAGCAAACTGCCATGTTTGGCAGCCCCTAATAGCATGAATTTGTGTGTGAACATGTAGTTATTAATGAAATATGCTAATTTTAAATTGTGGGCAGCAAGTGTAAGTGATATTGAAGTATGATCATGTTGAAGTGTATGTGTAATATTGACATTGAGATATGTTGAATTTTGGTGGAAGTGAATGTTGAACTTGATGGTGAATTGTGTGCATTGAGCACTTGAATATTCTGCCCAAAATTATTGCTGGAATTGTCTACAATATATATATGGAAGTGTTATTGATTGAAAATTGAAGTAATGAGGAGGAGAAGGAATATCAATTTGGAAGTGTATGTGCTTTGTGCAGGTTGTGTATTGAAAGCAGTACCTAAATTAGGCCATAAGTGCCAAACTATGAACCCAATTGGTATGAAGCCAATGGGAGGTGAAACTAGACACCAAATAGGCCAACTTTCATGTAGAAATTTTGCCAAAATTCTGCCTAGAAACTGACCATAAAAATGACCAAATCCGGATTAGCAACCTTGCAACACTGATTTTTGACCATATGAACAGTAGTCCTTTGGATGATCATAACTCACTCAAAATGGGTCCAATTGACCTGAAAGTTTTACCATTGTTAGTTTAGACATAGATCTACAATTCTTATGAAGACACCAAAGCCCAGAAATGGTCAAAACCAAGTCAAATGGCTTGCACAAGTTCGGGTACAAAAACTGCCGAACCAAAAGTGATCTAAAATTGACCAAAATTTGTACTAAAGGTGCAATCTGTCCAGCTTTAGTAAATTGACCATATCTTGGTCTATACAACTCAAAATGACCTGAAATTTTGCCCCGCATGCAATAAGACATAGAGCTACAATTTTGCTTCTTTGACCAGAAGCTAAAAACCCAGAGAAATAGGACTTTAAGCTAGACCTATCTAGCACACAAAAATTAAGAATTTGACATTTTACATACAATGATGCTTGAAGCGTTTTGGCAATGAATGCCAACTTGTAAAAATGGTAAATTGCACTATATTGGCAGCATATTGAGATATAAATTGTGACATATTGATGCTAGAAACAACTTATCCATATTACCTAGAAAGGTCAACATATGCATGGACTTGTGAATTATATAATAGTTAAGTAAACTCCAAAAATTGAAGAATTAAACAATTAATTTATAATGTGCCCTAGTTTACCTAGTTAACTAGTATGGATAGGTTGGCATGCCAATAGGATTCTGACAGCTATTCTGTAAATGGCTTCATGCCATACTGTATTTTTACGGCTTATTGTGCCGCACTGTGACTTTAATAGCCTACGGCTATACATATTGTGTATTTATTCATGGCTTATCGCCAGATTGACTATGTGGCTTTTTAGCCACGCTATTTGCACACCAGGAGACACTTTGTGACCGATGGTGTGATGGCCCGAGGTACTAGGTACCCAGTGCCAGTATATCTGTTTATACAGTCTTGTCAGTATATAGGCTACACGGGCAGTAATTCAAGTACTATTAAATTCAAATACCTAAATCCAGTTTACTGACATATAGCACCATCAAAAATTCATAAACACTTTATTTACTTTATTTTAGTGTATGTTTCTTTATATTTGGCACCACTAAGCAAAATTGCTTAGCGCGCTGCTTTTGTAACGCGTAGGTATTGGAGACACAGCTGGAGAGCCCAGCAGACCTACGACCGGGTGAGACATCAGATGTGCATAGGAGTCCAGAGTCATCTGCACTGCATTGCATATATGGTAGTACTTAGGATATCTTGTATTTTGTACTTTTATTGTACTTTTGAAATTCAGCCTTGTATTTTGTAATATTATGAAAACTTTAATGTTTGTAATATCTTGTACATATTAAATAACATGGAAATTTTCTAGATATATTTGAATTATTATGGACTGTATTATAGAACTGTTTAATGACTGTAAAAGTCTATTGACTTTACTGAGAAATAGAGACTGTGAAATATTTGAGATTTTGATATTATCATATTAAACTGTTTTCAATAGGTTTAGAAGGACAGTTTGTCCGAAATATAGATGGCACCTTGCTAAATTTTTATTACCATTTTTAAAACACTAATTTTATTAAACTGTGAAAATAGAACCAGTATGTTATGAATAGCACATAAAGACTTCTAAAAATCAAATTGAGCTTAGGAAAAGAGATAATCACATATTAAGTGCTCCGGCATGCCATGTAGCACGCCTTGCTCGGCTACACTGTAGACGGGTGAGGGGTGTTACATAAACATACTAGACTCAAGTCCAGTCCTGCAGACACAACAGGGCAGCATATCAAATCCTTAATCTAATGCCACAATTCACTTCATTTTGTGGTCAAACCTTACCAAATGGTTACTAATTGACCATCAAAATATTCATTCACCATTACATGAGCAAAACCCTAATTTTGCTCAAAACCCTAACTCATCATCTCATCCAATTCATGCAATCTATTCCATCCTCCATTCTAACTCAATCATATGCAACCATCATCATCCATAAAAATGTTTAAACCTATCAAACACATTAAACTAGCCACACACCAAGGCTAGCTGAAATTATGGGATATACATACAAGTGGTTTTCATTCCATTTTCTTACAATTTCCCACTTAAATCAAGTCCCTAAATAAGAATTAAGAGAGAGAAAAGAAAGATTGGACAATAACCTTAACATGAGCTAACTCCAAGCTTGCAAAACTTCTTAATTTCTCCTTCTTTTTGCTGCCTAGAGATTGTTGAAGGTGCAAGGAGCAGTTTTTATGAAGCCAACAAGTGGTTTTATGGTGTGTTTACAAGAAAATTTTAGTGAGAAAGAAGAGCAACTATGGAGGTGTAGAGCTAGACGTGTCTCAACTAGTGAGGAAGAAGAAAGTAGAATTTGTTTTCCTTAATTTGACTTCTTTTTCCTTTTTTAAATAACTTTAAGTGTTCTTGTTGAATTTTGATTGACTCATAATTTTTTATTGTATCATTATGACGTAATATTTGAGTTTTAATTTCATTTTATTTTATTTTTTCTTTCTTTTCTCTTTTACTTATTTTTAATAAAATTTTCTTTAATATTTATTCATATTTTATGTCATATAATTCACTTTCTTAAATGGACAAGTTAGTAAAAAATCATCTCTGAAGGTGAAATGACCAAAATCCCCTTCGTTTAGCTTATTGAGCCAAAATCGTCTGTATCGATTGATAAAATTTTCTTAGCATTTTCTTGGTGTTCTTTCGTCATCTAAGACTTAATAACTCTTCACTAGAGTCTTAAAAATTATTTCGCAGAGTTTCCCTTGGGTTTAGGGTTGCTAGTTGTCTTCGCAGCAGCTTCCCATTAGAGTCACCCATCACTGTGGCTTCGGCTCATTTAACCTTAGTGTATTTCATTTTTAAAATTTTTTCTAAATTTTTCTTACTATTATTTGGTTTATTTATGACTCCTCACTTTAGTTTAATCTGACTGCTTGGATTGACATTAGTCACTGGAATAGTAGAATGTATGGACTAGCTAATGTGAGGGTGTTACACAGGATGTGTATAACCATATTTATGTCACATAGAAAAGGCATAAATAAAAATTAATAGAAATTATATGAAGGTGAAATGGAAATAAGAAAAATAAAGCATAATGGGTTAAATGAGCTAAGGTCTCGGTGATGGGTGACTGAACCAGGAAGTGACTGCTAGATTAGTTGCTACCCTAATTTCGTGTGGGACCCTATGACACCTTAGGCCTAAGGATAATTGTGAAGCTAATGATAATATGAAAACCATAGAAAAGAATAGAGAATAAGTTCAAATAATTGAAACAGAATTCAAGAAGTAACCTAGTACTATTAGAAAAATTGATCAAATCGATAAGGGGCAATATGGTCAATTCACCCTTAGAAGTGACTTTTGGCCTAGATGTCCATTAAAATGTGTAAAATTAAAATATTGAAAAAGATTTTTAAATTGAAGATGTATGGCGAAAGAGAAGAGAAATAAATGAAAAAGTCACATGTAAATGAGATTTATGACATCATGGTGACCTTATGATGATCTAATTCAGATTTTAATTTTTAATTATTAAATTGTTGAGATAATTAATAAGTTAAAAGACCAAATTTTCATACATATATAATAAAAAATATTTCTTTCTTTTTCCTCAAAGTGAGCCATCCCACTCTATCTCATTTTCTCTCTAAAAAATTCCACCATAGCCAAGCCAATTCAAGCTTTCAAAGCTTGATTTCTTCCCATAAACCCTAACAATAAAACCATAGAAAACTCCTAATTGGCCCTAGAAGAGAAGAATTGAATCAAGAAATTTGGGAGAAAAGTTAAAGAAGAGAAGATTTAGAAGAACATCATTGAGGTGAGTTGTCTCTCTACCTAACTAAGTGTATATGCATGAATTTAAGTTGAGATTGATTAATTTATGTGAAGAAACATGAAAATGATGCATGATTGAGAAGCCATGAATTTCGACTGGCCATGGGTTACTAGGGTTTTAAGGTGATTTAGTTTAATTGGATGTGAATTGGGATTTAGATGAAGTTGTATATGTGTCTAGTGAAGTGAAATTTTATGAAATTACATGGATTAGTAAGATGGCAAATTAGGGTTTATGGAAATTGGAGGAAATTGGGGATTTTGAGAATTATTGACCAATTGATGTTTCGATGCTTAATTTTGGTCAATTAGTGTGTGTTTAATTGTGATTTGATGAATGGAATTAAAAGAATTGGTAATGGTTGAAGTGTTGAATTCTGGACTAATGCATCCAGCTAGGTTAAAATGCCATAAGTTGAATTGTGTTGCTCCAATTGGTGTAAGGCCAATTGGAAATGAAATTAGGGTCATAATGCTACGTTTTTAATGCATAAATCTTGCCAAAAAACTGAATATAAGTTGGTCTAAAATTTAGTTGAATCCGGAATTGGTGCCCTGATTCAAGTGCACTGACCAAATGAACAGTACATGTTCAAATGGTCATAACTTTGTGTAGAGATGTCCAAATGACCTGATTTTTAAACCATTGGAAACCATAGACATAGTAGAACAACTTTCATAAGAAAAGAAACCCAAATTCTAACCATATCCTATTCAAATTGCTAACCAAAATTAAGTTACCAAATTTGCCAGAACCAAAATTTACCTAGAAAATCTAGAAATAACCAATCCGACTAGTTATGGTAAAAATGCCATAACTTGAGCTACAAAACTCCAAATGGAGTGATCCAAAAAGGGAATTAAACTAGACACATTAAGGAACAACTTTGGTGAAGAAAGGTTAGCCAAATTTCCACCGTAGATTGGTCCAATGAAATAGTAAACATTGGTGAAATTCTAGGATTAATTCTAATAGGCTTTGAATTGCAATTGGCAACCAATGCTAACAAATTTGTGACCTAAAATGTGGTATGACCATGTGTTTAGAAATTATGAAAAAGTTAACATTTTGAAATGAATAGTAACCACAATATTATCAAATACAAAGAACTCAACCCTTAGGAGAATTTATAAGTAAAATTAAGTATGCAAAAATTCAATTATTGGATTTATTAATATAAATGGTTTGAGTGGATATTGAAACACTCTAATTATGTATTTCAGTTGAAAAGGAGCCTCCAAGGAAGGAGGAAGAGTGAACTAAGTCAAGGCAAATATAAGAGGTTTGTGCATAACAAACTTAAAATTCTTTGTTTCTACTTGACAATTCTTAAAATAAATATTGTGAATAATTTTGATTATTATGGCTTTGAAAATCATATTTGAAAAATAGTGTGTTGCCTACTTTGTAAATGAAAAATTTAGAATGAAATATGATTTGTGAATTGTATGAAATATTTGAATGATTTAGTTTTGAATTGGACTTTCAAATCACACTTGGCATGGAAATATTATTGTGTTCCTCCTCCATCAATGGAGTTGAGATTGAATATATTATTCCTTCATTGGCTTACTAGTTTGAGGTTGAGATCGGATGAGTACTCATGTAGCTAGCTAGACACCTCTCTCATTAATTTCGATTAGTGAGGTTATAGATTGCTTTGTCGTGGTGTACAACACATCGTTGATCATGAAATTTTGTGTCATGACCTAAGTTGTGTATTAATTGGCAACACCATTGTTTACAATTTATTTTGATAAATTTTATTAAAAATCTTGGCATCAACTTTGTGAACTGTGATTGTGAAAATTTTTAAATTCCTATTATCAATGAATTTGATGATTTTAGAAATTATTGTTGTGCACCATTGAGTACATTACTCAGCGATGGCTTTTTCTTGCTGTCGCAGATAAGGAGAAGGATAAAGTAGTAGAGTGAGCAACTATAGTTACAGTTGTAACACCATTTTGGGATCTTTTAGGGTATAATATTTTATACCCTTGTAAATTTCTTTTGATGTAAATTATTATTCATATGTATCTATAGAACTAGTTGACTAGTTGTACTGTAACACCCCTCATCCGTCACCAGTGTAGCAGAGCAAGGTGTGTCACACGGAGTGCTAGAGCACCTGATCTTATCTTATTTTATTTCAGCTTTTTTATTTTTTTGATATATTTGTTCAAAAATGGTTTAGGCACTAACGTTATTTATTAAAGTCTGACTAATGTGGTAAATACCATATGGTCTCAATAATCATAATCATAGTCTCATTTATAATCACACTCAGCTCTTATATCGAAATACTTAATTTCATCAATGTACATAATTTGCAACTAATTGCATAAAATCACAGTCTACATGTTATACAGTTTAATTAAATCACAGACTTATTCAATACAATTTCTTAATTTGAATTACAATATAAGAAATAATTAAAATATACAAAATACATTACATGCTTAATGTGAGCCCTATCTACATGCATTGCTGAGGAGGTAACAACCTTGAACTCTTCTGACATTTCTGCAGACCTGGACACCAAAAATCTCAGTCAACTATCTACTGGTTTTACCTTCAGTACCTGCGTGAGAAAATAATTCCATCGTGCTAAGCATTTCTGCTTAGTGGTGTAATAATTCAACAATGAAATAATATACACAAATAAAGAAATAAATCATAATTTGGATACTCAGGAATTAATTTAATTTGGTATGGTATTTTTAGTATCAACTATCTTATATACTAGTATACAAAATACCGAGTATACAAATTATTCTAACTGTATTATATTTTAAGTCTCTACGGTTCTGCAAATTGTATTTTTGTTATGTTTCTATTGCTAATCTCTTTTACTCATTTTATTCAATACTTAATTTAATTGTACTGAAATTTCATTATAATTAACTTAACTTAACTTAACTGCCTAAATGGAATAATGTTTTAATTGACTGCCCTTGTAGCCTATACAACTGGCCAGATTGGATAAACGGTTAAAATAGCACTGGGTACCTAGCACCTCGGGCCATCACACCATCGGTCACAAAGTACCTCCCGGTGTGCAAACAGTGTGGCTAAGAAGCCATATAATAAATTAGGTAATAAGCCGAGTATAATAACATAATCCGTATAGCCATAGGCTATTAAAGTCCGTATAGCCATAGGCAATTAAAATCACAGTGTGGCATAATAAGCCATAAATACAGTGTAGCGTGAAGCCATTTACAGTACAGCTATCAAAACCCTATTGGCATGCCAACCTATCCAAACTAGTCAACTAGGCAAGACTAGGGCATTTACAAGCTTAAATATTTAATTCTTTATTTTTAGGGTTTATAGGTCATTATGCCTTTCATTGGTCAACAAAAATGTTGACCTTTTTATGCATCATGGATAAGTTGATTCTAGTATCAACATGTCACAATTTGCATCTCAATATGTTGCCAATATAGTACAATTTATAATTCTCACAAGTTGGCATTTATTGCCAATTTATTTCTAGGCTTTATTATATAGTATTATCAAATTTTCAGTTTTGGTATGCTAGAATGATCTAGCTAAATGTCCTGTTTTCATTGGTTTTTAGCTTCTAGTCAAAGAAGCAAATTTGTAGCTCTATGTCTTATTGAACTTTTAGCACTGATTTCAAGTCATTCTGAGTTGTATAGACCAAGATATAGTTAATTTACTAAAGCTGGACAGATTGCATTTTTAATGCAAAGTTAGGTCATTTTTAGGTGAAACTCAATTCTAGCAGATTTGGTACCCTAACTTAGGCAACAAATTGACTTGGTTCTGGTCATTTCTGCGCTTTGGTGTCTTCATACGAGTTGTAGCTCTATGTCTAAGCTTTCCATTGATATAAATTTCAGGTCATTTGGACTTGTTTTGAGTGAGTTATGGTCATTTGATTGACTATTGTTCATATGATCAAAAATTCTGGGTTGTAAGTTACCAATTTCGGATTAGGTCACTTTTTGAGTCACTTTTTGGATAGAATTTTGACAAGGTTTCTACATGAAAGATGGTTCATTATATGTCTAATTTTGCCTCCAATTAGCCTTATACCAATTGGGGTCACACAATTAGGGTTATAGCTCCACAAGCATACTGTCCTCATAAAATTCTTCAAATACACAAACCATACACATTCAATTCCCTAATCCTTTAATTCCCATACCTAAATTATGGATTCATCACATCTCATTATGGTCATTTTGGGCAGTTTATACAAGTCCTCACTACACAATATACATCCCTACTTCACAAAGTCAAAATTAATATAATGTACACATTCCATCAAACTCTAGTACAATTATTTCCATCAATCAATACATAGCCTATATTTACTTATTCACCAACATCACAAATTACCATTCAAATTCATGGAATTAACAAAATCCGATGTCCTCAAGGCTGCCAATTTTGAACAATTGCATAAAGTCTTCAATACTTTGGTCAATACTAATTCAAATTGTCCTAATTTATTCCTAACACAATGAATCAATTTCTACTACTTATAAACATTTTGATCAGCATCATAATTTCTCACTTACATTCATGAATTGACCAATTCTCATGGAAATCAAGGCTGCCCAAAAGTTCAACAATTACACAAACCTTGCCAAATTCAAGTAATTACACCCAAAGTCTCCAAATCAAAAATCAAACCCTAATTCACATTAATCAACCTCAAAAATACACATATCATTAAAACCTAATACATGTAACTTTTTAATTAACCTCACTAATCATCAATTTCATGAACAAATCACAAAATTTCCCAAAGCTTCCATGGCTGCCGAATTCATGCTCCATCAAATACTCATCCAATTCTGCCAATTTCTTAGTCATTCAACTCACCTCAACCTAAAATCAAAGATCAATTAAAGAAGGAAGGAAAATTAGCACTAACCTTAGTTTGGAGCTTGATCAAACTTTACCAATCTTACTTCAAATTACCATCAAATGCTTCTTGTGATGTGAGGATTAAAGTTAATGAAATGAGCCTCAGGTTTTGTGTTGAAATTAGTGGAGTTATGGGAGCTTTCAAGATTCAGCCATGGAAGAACTTGAGAAAGCAATTCGGTAAAGTGAAAAAAAATGAGGAAGAAAATGAATTTGCATGCTGTCCACTTGGTTTTATATGTCCACTAATCCCACTTAGTGGAGCACTAACTTAGTTTAATATAATTTAATTATTAATTTCCAATTATCTCAATTTTCACCCCTTAATTTCCCTTAATTTCATTTTATCTTTAATCTCATTTTTCATTCAATTTTCAAAATGTAATACCAATTATTTTTCATGGACATTTAGGTCAAAAGTCAACTCTTGGTGTCAATTGATCAAAATGCCCCTTTTCGGGTTGTATTTCAAATTTTTCAGTAATACCAATTTAATTCCTGATTTGTCGGTTTCTTGATTTTTTGTTTTTGTTTATACTGACTTACTAAATTTTCTTTGATATTTTCAATGTCAATTATACCTTAGTAGACCTTTAATTATGTCCCGAAAATGTTTCTCATGGTTCCCCGTGGTCCAGGGCTAGTCAACGGTCCTTGCCGTAACTTCCCGGTGCAGTCACCCATCGCTACGATGCCGGCTCGTTTAACCTAATTGCACTTCATCTCTTTTATTTTCTCTTAATTTTTCTTGTATTTTCTTACCTTGTGTCCCATCACTTTATGTCTCCTCACTATCACCAAAATGTAGTTCCAGACATTTTGATAGTCCGGGCAAACATCAGCCGTCGGAACAGTGGGACATACGGACTACGTAAAGTGAGGATGTTATAACTCTTCCCCTCTAAAAAGGAATTTCATCCTTGAAATTCATCGAATTCAAATAAGTAAGACTATCGTCATCTCATAGTTTTGTTCACTCTTCCATCATTATTTCCCATATCACTCCCAGTTGGATTACGACTCTCTTCTTCTTTCTCTAAAGCCCTCTGCGACTCTGAGTCCATATCTTAACCTTGAATAATCAAAAGTAAACAGATATGCATTAGTGTCACCTCGACTCTTATGAATGCAATGCATGTATGCACATTGTCTTTCTACTTATCTTTGCCTAGGAACGCCTAAACCGTGCTCTAATACTACTAAATGTAACACCCCTCACCCGTCTAAAGTGTAGCTGAGTAAGGCGTGTCACACGGAATGCCAGAGCACCTGATCTTATCTTATTTCATTTCAGTTTTTTTTTGATATATTTGTTCAAAAATGGTTTAGGCACTAATGTAATTTATTAAAGTCTGACTAATGTGGTAAATACCATATGGTCTCAATAATCATAATCACAGTCTCATTCATAATCACACTCAGCTTTTATATCGAAATACTCAATTTCATCAATGTACATAATTTGTAACTAATTGCATAAAATCACAGTTTACATGATATACAGTTTAATTAAATCATAGACTTATTCAATACAATTTCTTAATTTGAATTACAACATAAGAAATAATTAAAATATACAAAATACATTATATGCTTAATGTAAGCCCTATCTACATACATTGCTGAGGAGGTGACAACCTTGAACTCTTCTAATACTTATGCAGATCTAGAATCCAAAAGTCACAGTTAACTGTCTACTGGTTTTACCTTCAGTACCTGCACGAGAAAACAATTCCATCGCGCTGAGCATTTATGCTTAGTGGTGCAATAAAACAACAATGAAATAATATATACAAATAAAGAAAGAAATAAATCATAATTTGGATACTCAGGAATCAATTTAATTTGATATGGTATTTTTAGTATCAACTATCTTATATATTAGTTTGTTCCTCTTTGGAAGTGCTAAGTTTATAACCTTTTAGTAATGATATCTAGTATACAAATTATTCTAACTGTATTATATTTTAAGTCTCTACAGTTCTGCAAATTGCATTTTTGTTATGTTTCTATTGCTAATCTCTTTTACCCATTTCATTCAATACTTAATTTAATTGTACTGACATTTCATTATACTTAACTTGAATTGCCTGAATGGAATAATGTTTTAATTGACTGCCCGTGTAGCCTATACAACTGACTAGACTGGATAAACAGTTGAAATAGCACCGGGTACCTAGTACTCGGGCCGTCACACCATGGGTCACAAAATACCTCCCGGTGTGCAAACAGTATGGCTAAGAAGCCATATAATAAATTAGGTAATAAGCCGAGTATAATAACATAATCCAAATAGCCGTAGGCTATTAAAATCCGTATAGCCATAGGCTATTAAAAACACAGTGTGGCACAATAAGCCATAAAACACAGTGTGGCGTGAAGCCATTTACAGTACTGCTGTCAGAACCCTATTAGCATGCCAACCTATCCAAACTAGTCAACTAGGCAAGGCTAGGGCACTTACAAGCTTAAATATTTAATTCTTTATTTTTAGGGTTTATAGGTCATTATGCCTTTCACTAGTCAACAAAAATGTTGACCTTTTTATGCATAATGAATAGGTTGATTCTAGTATCAACATGTCACAATTTGCATCTCAATATGTTGACAATATAGTAAAATTTACAATTCTCACAAGTTGGCATTTATTACCAATTTATTTCTAGGCTTTATTATATAATATTGTCAATTTTTCAGTTTTGGTATGATAGATTGATCTAGCTAAATGTCCTACTTTCATTGGTTTTTAGCCTCTAGTCAAAGAAGTAAATTTTTAGCTCTATGTCTTATTGAACTTTTGGCACTAATTTCAGGTCATTCTTAGTTGTATAGACCAAGATATGGTCAATTTACTAAAGCTGGACAGATTGCATTTTTAATGCAAAGTTAAGTCATTTTTAGGTCAAACTCAATTCTGGCAGATTTGGTACCCTAACTTAGGCAAGCAAATTGACTTATTTCTAGTCATTTCTGGGCTTTGGAGTCTTCATAAGAGTTGTAGCTCTATGTCTAAGCTTTCCATTGATATAAATTTTAGGTCATTTGGACCTATTTTGAGTGAGTTATGGTCATTTGATTGACTATTGTTCATATGTGAAGGAGCGAAAGCATGAAAAATACAAGTTTATATCATTAAATTCAAAAATTTTCACCTAGGGTCACATGCATCATGCAAGATTTATTTTTATCTATTTGATTTCAATGATAAACAACATATTAAAACACTTTTAATATGTTTTTGGATCTGTATTTGCCATTTAAGATTTTTAAAAAAAATCAGATTAATTTTAGAACCCTATATTAAATTAAGAACAAATATACTAACCTCTTAATGCACTGCAGTGTATTTGTGCCTTTAAGATGCAACTTCAGGACACCAGATGTTGTCCCTCTAGCTTGTCCACACCAAGAATACCTATGGCAGCTCTTGAACAGCTTCTAAAGCTTTTTCTATTATTTAGAAAATCAAGGTTTGCCTTTTAAGAGATTAAAGATGTAAACAGGACACTAGAAACAATTTCTAGTATTTTTAATTCAAGAGATTGTTTGCTAATCTCTTGGAATAGATGAGAGATGAAGAAGATGAGAAGGGAGAGTCTCTTGGGTGGTGGCACCAATGATATAAGCTGCTAGTTGTTTTTGTTTTCTTTTCATAACAACACTTATATAGGTAGGTCAACATATAAAACTCTTGCCACATGTCACCCTCTGATTGGTTCTAGGTTTAATTGACCCAATCACATTATGCCAAGTGTCAAACCTATATTTCATCTTAATTTTAATCATCTTACATGATTGAAAGACATTTGGCAAGCTTATGTGTAATGCCATGTGTCACCATCTCATGGTGCCACATGTCACCCTGTGAAATGACCAAAACGCTCCTGTGTCTTAATTTTGAGTTCTCAACCCAAAATAATTATTTCTCTTCTTCTAATCAATTTATATCAAATATAAATTAATTAATTAATCTCTATTAATTAATTTCTCATTAATTAAATTCATATTTAAACACTTTAAATATAAATTTAACTTATACTATACATCAAATAACCTAGATTTGGTTTCAAGTCATGCTAGGGACTTTGCAATCTAATTGCAAACCAAACCTATTTAATTAATCAATTAAACTCTTTATGTAACACCCTCCCGGTAGCAACTCCGTACATTCTACTATTCCGGTGACCGGTGTCGGTCCGGACAGCTAGAACGTCCGGAAAAATATTTAAACAAAAGTAAGGAACCATAATTAACTTAAATATTAATAAGAAAAATTTAAGAAAAATTTTAGAAATAAAATACAACCAAGTTAAACGAGCCGGTGCCCTAGCGATGGGTAACCCAGAGGGAAGTTGCGGTTCTCGCAACTAGGAGCCCTAGACCTGAGAGAAAATTCATAAAATAATTTTTGGGACTTCAGAGAAGGGTCATTGAGGTTCCTATGGCATTAGAACGCCAAGAAAATATTTAGAAAAATTTTTCAATCGGTACAGACAATTTTGACCCGTTAAGCCAAACGGAGGGCATTTTGGTCATTTCGCCTTCAGAGGTGATTTTTGGCCGACTTGTCCAGTTAGGTAAATAATTATTATGACATAAAATATGAATAAACATTACTAAAAATTAAATTGAAAATGAGTAGTGATGAAAAGAAAAGAAAAATCAAAACAAAGCAAATTATGACATATGATGATGTCATTTAAAAAGCTACCACCAATCACATTTAAACAAACATTTAACTAACTAATAAAAGAGATAAATAAAGACCAAAGGAGATAAAAGGTAAACAGCCATCTCCTTCCTCCCAAACCAGCCGAAACCTTGCTTAGCCCAAACCTCCATTAATCCTCAATCAAAGCTTCATTTCTCTCTTTGTTTCACTACTAAACCCTAGACACCTTTCATTAAAACTTGTCCATACCTCTTGGGGAAGTGTTTGGCAGCCAAGAAGAAGAAAGAAAGTGAAGTTAAGCTTGGGAAAATTCTGCCCTACAAGAGGTTACTGCATATGTATACCTTAAATTCTTTATTTCCATGTTAGTGACTTGAATTAAGTAAGAATTTGTAACTTAAATGAATAAAAATTATGTGTATGTCCACCATGAATTTCGGCAGCCCTAAGGAAGGGATAGGGTTGACTGTTTTGATGGATTTAAAGTGGACTAGAGATCATTTTTAAAGCATGTATGTATGTGGTTAGTGAATGAATTAGCAAATTAAGGCATCTTGTGTGAATCATAATGGGAAGCTAGGGTTTGGGAGTAAAATGTGGACTTGGCTTATGAAATTGTTAAAGAACATTCTAGAGGTCAATTAGTGACCATTTGGGGTAAGTTGACTATAATTTGGACTGAAATATAGCATGGCAAAGTGAAATGGTAGGTCGCCTAGGACAAGAGTAAGGAGGCTGTGAATCCAGCCTGTTTGGACTGCCATATCTTTGGCAGTATAGGTTCAATTGGTGTTTGGCTAATTGAACATGAAACTAGACTTATAATGGCAAAATTTTTCTGAAGAAACCATGTCCAAAAGACCAAAGCAAGTGGTCCAAAAATTGGCCCCAATCCGGATACCCTGCAAACAGGTTCTGCAGAATGACCAAATGAACAGTAACTGTTCATTTGGCCATAACTCACTGTAGATATGGTCAATTGACCTGAAATTTTTACAAAAACCAGTTAAGACATAGAAAAACAACTTTCATGAAGAAACCTACCCCAAATTATGACCAGAACCTATCCAACAAGGCAGTGGCAATCACTGTTCATTGTACTGTAGATTTGGTAAATTCTGCAGTTTTGCAATCCGGCCAGCTGTGGTTTTTGGACCATATCTGGAGCTACAAAACTCCAAATGGAGTGATTCAAAGAAAGAAATTCAACTAGACAAAATAAGGAACAACTTTCATGTTTACCATTTCCTCAAATTTTCATCAGAATGATCACCAATGGAACAGTAAATTTGGGTTACAAAAACTGAAAATTCTGCTTCCCTTGGTTTAAACTTAGAAATGGTATTAATGCTTAATGCCAACAAGTTTTGAATGCAAAATGTGGTATGTTGGGAGTGTCAAAACCAATGTACCTATTTTCTATCAAAAAGTCAACATTTTTGTTGACCAATGAGGTGAATAGTGACACCAAAACTTGAAATTCAAAATTTGAAGAATTCAAAAGTATCAAATGCCCTAGTATACCTAATAAGATTGGTTTGGATAGTTTGGCATGCCAATAGGGTTCGGTTAGCAGTACTGCACATGGCATTATGCCATTCTGTGATTTTATGGCTTTTTGCCATTATGATATTGTGTTGAGACTTGGCCTCGTGCCTAATATTATTTACAGCTTGTTAGCTGTTCTTTTGCACACCGAGAGATACATATGTGACCGATGGTGTGACGGCCCGAGGTACTTGATACCCAAAGGCGCTTACCCGCTTATCCATCCACTCATTCAAAGATAGGTTACTTGGGCAACCAAATGAATGAAAGTGGACAAAGTTAACGAAATAAATGGATATACAAATATAAAACAAATAAGACATATACATTCAATGCATATTTATTTCTGTTATTTCTTTCTATTTTATTATTGCACCACTAAGCATCATTGCTTAGCGCGTTGCTTTTGCCACGCGTAGGTTCTGGAGATACTGAATGTGAGCCCAGTAGACCGCAGACTGGGTGAGTCCATCCTGCAGCTCTGCACAGATCCGTGTCACCTCACCTTCTACAGTGCATTGGTAGGACACTAGGTTTTATTTTGGTATTTTGTAACTAACTTTTATTTTTTTCATGTGTAAATGAACTTATGAATGTATTTTGATGTTCATGTAAATAATAAGAATTGTGTTTGTGAATGTTTATCTGTGTTTTATACACGATTACCACATGAGCTGAATGATTGAGAAACGAAATTGAAAAATATTGAGATTTTGATATTGGAGTTTGAGAGTGATGAGATATGAATATTGGAAGTGTTTTTAACAGTTCCAAGAACTGCTTTCTCCATTTTTAGCAAGACTCACGATTTTCTTTAAAATTTTCGGAACCTCAAATAAATAAAAATTTCGATAAATGGCTTAAATAAATTATATTTCGTAAACTATATTCAAAACTATGACAAAAATTGATTAAGTTAAAATAGAGGGTGCCGATACACCGTGTGACATTGCTTACTCGGATATACTGTACACGGGTAAGGGGTGTCACATTTAGTGGTATCAGAGCACGGTTTAGGCGTTTCTGGGCCTAGATTGAGTCCATACCATGCATTGCATTTGTAAGAGTCGAGGTGACACTAATGCAGATCTGTTTGTCTTTCTTATTTTGAATAGGATATGGACCCTACGTCACAGAGAGCAGTTGAGGAGGAAGTGGAGAGTCATGCTCCACCTGTAGTACCGAGACTGGGTATGGGAGAACTCGCCCGCCACTCAAGCAGAGCACCTCGCCACCTCCACAGTGCCATGTTCCAACAAATGGTCGAATTCTTCTGCACAAATGGTCGGGTAATGCCAAGAAGAACAACTCCACCACCACCTCCACAACCAAAATCACACTGGAAAAATTGAGAAAGTTTGGAGCAAAGGGACTTCTTCTAAGAAGAGAGAAGATGATTCTGCGGTACCAAAATTGGTTGAACAGAATAGGCAGAGTTTTAAAACAACTCCACTGCACTCCAGAGCAAAATCTTGAAGCTGCTGTATCTTTGCTGCAAGACGATGCATATGAATGGTGGGACACAGTATCCAGTGAAGTGCAGCCAGAAGTTATAACTTGGGACTTCTTCCTCTCCGAATTCAAGAAGAAATATGTGGGTAGTGTATACCTGGAAGAGAGAAGAAGAGAGTTCATTAATCTGAGGTAGAGACAGTTATCAGTGGCCGAGTATGAGAAGGAATTCGTTAGATTAAGCCGCTACGGAAGGGAGATAGTCTCTAATGAAGCTGAAAGGTGTAAGAGATTTGAAGAGGGACTAAATGACAACATAAAGATCCAGCTCAACGCCTCTAATCATAGAATTTACCAAGTTAGTGGAAGTCGCAATAAAGGTTGAAAAGTGAGAATGTCACACCTTACCCCTCCAGAAGGCATGACATGATCCCGTAGTATACCTAATGAATTATCAACTCCGCTTCATCGATAACCCATTAAATACACTACAAGGGATTTTAAAACTTTTCTTACTTCTTTCACAAAGGGTGAGCACTATTTACAGTGTGTTAAAAACTTTTGTGAATCAAGTGATAGAATTGACACATTTGAATTATTTGGAATTTCAGAAAATTTTGGCAGAGTGCTCTCTGTATTTTGGATAAAACAGCTCTTCAGAAAACCTGTAAAAAGCACTTCAATATGTATTTGCAAATCTCAACTCCAACATTTTTCTCAACACAACATTTTTCTCAACTCAAATCCGCAGTGATTTTTCAAAGACTGAGATACAAGAAATATAATACAAAACTATTCAAGTAAATGAAATCTCAAATTTACATTTACAATAATTTACATTTAATTACAAACCAAAATATTTTACAAGAGTTTCTATACAACTGCTCAAATAATTTACATACATATTATTACATGCATACATCAAAACCTATGTACATGGGTATACCTATTATATACCTGGAGCTGATCTGAATATATCTTCAAGGAAATTTACTTACTGCTCTATGCTCTTCTTACCTGCGATAGCATACAAAGCTATCGCTGAGTGGTGAACTCAGTGGTGCACAACTATAATTTAAAACATAGTACAATATACATTGACAAAATTTACAGTAAATAAATTGGAAATCTGAACTCATCAAATTTCAAAACTCAAAATATTCGTTGCCAATAATGTAAATCATTTGTATAAATGACTTTGATCACAAAATTCAATTTATCAAATCATGACTAACCATTTAAGTAATTCCAACAAAATCAATTATACATAAACCATAATTGAAATCACAATTTCTTACCATTCAAAAGCCATTCTGTATCTCAAAAATCAATCTTTATCTCACTAATATGCAAGACTAATCCGAAAGGGCCATATTCGATGTGATTCTAACTCCCTATGGTCGGGGAGGTCGAATCAGATTCTAACTCCCTATGGTCGGGGAGGTCGAATCATCGTGCACAGTACCATCACAATAATGAATCTTCCGCAAGGGCCATAACGATAAAATAAACTTAGATCTAACCTTACATCAGAGGAAAATCTAAGCCTGTGCACGTACCATGGTAATCAAAACACAACTAACTCTGTTGTCTTCTCAACAAATGAGAGAGACGGGTAATAACCTAGTCAAGCATTTATAGTGAGATATAAAATAATATCACAATCATTTTAGTGAGCATAAATCACAATATAATTCGATTCAAAGTCAATTTCAATATCCAATAATTTTTATGCTCATCACAATTCAAATCATAAATTTACATTTTTCCATGAAAATTACCATCACAATTCAAAACATGTTCTATCACAATTTTCCAAAACATAATTTATTCAATCCATAACAATGCTTAATACTTGTGGAAATACCATTTCACAAAGCTAAATTCATACATACTATAACAATTTCAATAATCATTGAATTAAATCCAATGCTTGTTAAACACAATACATAAGAAAAATATGTCATTTAATCATATGAAATATTCAAGACAAAATCAGTTAAAAACTAGTTGTGCACAAACCTCTGATAATTGTCTCCTGGTCTGGACTCAGTGTTTCCTTCCCTTTTCCTGAGTCTTTACTAACTGAGAAACACAATTTGAAGTGTTTCAGTACTAAATTAAACTGTCTCTATCGATAATGTTTGACAAATAATTCACTGAATTCAAATATTTACTTAGTCAACCTAATATGTCGACCCTCGATGTTTTCTAGGTAAATTAGGTTTTAGTGTCCTTTATATGTCACATTCGATAGGTTTTAGGGTTGGTACGTGTTACCAAACTCAATTCTATGTATATTGCGTTTTCTTGCATTTCATTGCAAATTGCTGGATTTCGGGATACTAGTTTGACCAAACCGGACGACCTAGTTCCCTCGGTTTTCGGGTTTCGGTCAAAACTACAAACTTGTAGATCTATGTCTTATTGCACGCGGGGCAAAATTTCAGGTCAATCCGAGTTAAGTAGGCCAAGTTATGGTCATTACACTATTGCTGGTCAAATGGCATCAAATTAGGTCAATTTTAGGTCAATTTGGTCAACTTTGGTTCGGCCAGTTTTTGGACCCGAACTTGTGCAAGCTTTTTGACTTGCTTCTGGTCATTTCTGGGTTTCGGTGTCTTCATAAGACTTGTAGGTATGGGTCTTAACTATTCATGGTTAAAATTTCAGGTCAATTGGACCTGTTTTGAGTGAGGTATGGCCTAAACACTCACTGCTGCCCAATTGGTCATTTTTCAGGTCCTAATTGCACCTAATCCGAATTGGTCATTTTCTTAGGTCACCTTGCAAGCAGAATTTTGGTATGTTTTCTCAATGAAAGTTGGCACATTTTGTGCCTAGTTCCACCTCCAATTGGTCTCATACCAATTGAGGTTACACATTTAAACTTATTGGCTAAAATGTACACTGCCCTTGGTTACTTTGCTTAACACACATCAATTACACACATTTACCTTGCAATATGTTTACTTCCCTACCAAATCTGTTTTGGTACATTACCAAAACTATATATTACTTTACATTAACATCACTTTGGGCAGATTACAATTATCTTCAATACACCAAATATAACTCTAATTCCCAAAGTCCAAACACAATTACACATACACATAACATTACTAGTTTTTACATACTCTTTACACAATAAGTTCATATACATATCCATCAATCCTTCTATGTCAATATTCTGCCAACACTTCCATGAATACATACATTTATTCAAGTGTCCCCAAGCTGCCGAAAATCTTCTTCAACACCAAATTGTCCTACAATTCATCAATTCCCATCCAAGTGCCAAAAATCACCATATAAATATGAAGTAATTCACTAGGTTATTAAATCATCACAACCAACATAATTCTCATCAATTATATGTACAAATACTCCATCAATACATGATTATATGGCTGCCCAAAAATGGATATCTCAATACTCTTCAAACTTAAAAATTTCCTTCACAAAACCAACACCCATAACATGTATACAAAGTTTATCAAAGAAATCTTCAAAAATGCTAACTTACCTCATATGTGTGACCCTTGCTGCCCTTGACAACTCCACTATTTCCTCTCCTAATGGCTGCCCAAGGATTGTTCTTGATGTGAGGATAAACTTTCATGAAGGGACTTGTTGGATTTATGGCATGAAAGTGAAGATTGGAGTTCATGCATGGAGCTTGGAAGCTTTGGCCATGGAGTTCTTCTTGGAGGCTCACGGCTGAATTTTTGAGGTTGAAGAAGGAAATGAATCTGCTGTCCAAATGCAGATTAAGTGGTCCACTTTAGGTGTGAGTGGAGCACTAAGTGGAAAGATAATGTTAATTTATTCAAAAGTTTCAATTTCCCACATTTAACTCCCCATTTTTGCTATTTACATTAGGTACCCCTAAATTAATTTTTCATTATATTTTCCAAGTGTAATATTATTTATTTTTGATGGACATTTAGGTCAAAAGACAATTCGGGATATCAAATGACCATAATGCCCCTGTTCGGGTTGCATTCCCGATTTTTCGGTAACACTGGGTTTTATCTGTTTTTCGATTTCTCACTTTTCTTTGTACTAATTATTTAATTTTTCTTTGATATTTCTAATGATATTTATACTTCAATAAGGGTCTATTTTAGTCCTAAAAATATTTTTCAGGGTTCCCCGCAGTCCAGGGCTAGTCAACGGTCCACGCCGTGACTTCCCAGTGTGGTCACCCATCGTTAGGTTTCCCGGCTCGTTTAACTTGATTACCTTTCTTTGCTATTATTTTTCCTTTGTTTTTCTTGTATTTTCTTTTCTTGTATTTCATTATTTTATGTCTCCTCCCTCATGTCAAAGTGTAGTTCTAGGCATCCTAGCTGTCCGGACAACACTGGTCACCAGAGCAGTAGAACGCACTACCGAACTTTGGGGTGTTACAGAGAATCAGTGAGCAGACCAGAAGGGATAGATAGCAAAAGAGGGGCCCAGGTCAGTCTAGTTCAGCTCCTGCATCTGGGAAGAGGTTCAAGGGTCCACCTGCACAGAGTTCAGGTCAGCCACATGGTCAGGGTCAGCCTCAGGGGCCCAGGCCACAGTTTACCCCTAGGAGAGGTCAGTCCACACCATCAGTGGGCAGCTCTCCAGGGATGGGTTTCAGGGGACCAGCCCCAGCATCTTCTGCATGTCCACACTGTTTGAAATGGCATAGGGGAGAGTGTTGGAGAGTGATTGGTGCCTGCTTAAGTTGTGGGTTAACAGAGCATCAGTTGAAGAACTGTCCACGCAGAACTACTACAGCTGCTCCAACACATGCAGACAGACCTGCTCCTGCACCACAAATGGGTAGGAAATCTGGCAAATCTAAGGCAGTAGGACCATCACAGAGGCCTGCATCTGAGCCAGCAGAGAGGCCTGATAACAGACCACCTGCCAGAGCCTATGCCATTTGTAACACCCTCCCGGTAACTACTCCGTACATCCTACTGTTCCGGTGACCGGTGTCGGTCCGGACAGCTAGAATGTCCAGAAAAATATTTAAATTAAAGTCAGGAACCAAAAATTAACCCAAATATTAATAAGAAAAATTTAGTAAAAATTTTAGAAATAAAATACAACCAAGCAAAACGAGCCGGTGCCCAAGCGATGGGTAACCGGAGGGAAGTTGCGGTTCTCGCAACGAGGAGCCCTAGACCCGGGGGAAAAATTATAAAATAATTTTTGGGACTCCAGAGAAGGGTAATTGAGGTTCCTATGGCATTAGAATGCCAAGAAAATACCTAGAAAAATTTTTCTATCGGTACAGACAATTTTGACCCGTTAAGCCAAACGGAGGGCATTTTGGTCATTTCGCCTTCCGAGGTGATTTTTGGCCGACTTGTCCAGTTGAGTAAATAATTAATATGAAAAAAAATATGAAGAAACATTGCTAGAAATTAAATTGAAAATGAGTAGTGGAGGAAAGAAAAGAAAATGCAATAAAATGCAATTTATGACATCAATGTGATGTCATTTGTAATTTCCAACCAATCACACTTAAGCACCCATTTAACCAACAAATAAAATAGATAAATAAGACTAAATAAAGACCAAAAGAAGACCAAAAACGTGGGCAGCCATCTCCTTCTCCATTTCAGCCACACCATAGCCAAGAAGCAAACCTCCATTGTTCTTCCTCACTCAAGCTTGAAGATCTCTCAACCATCACCCCAAAACCCTAAGTTATCTTCACAAAAATTAACCTATACACCCTAAGCAAGCTCTAGGCAGCCACAAAGAGGAGGAATTCTTGAGTTTTCACAAGCTCAATAAGTTGAGCAAAGAGGTTAGTGCAACTATAAACATAAAACTTTTAAATTTCATGATTTTGGACTTGAAATTTAGTGAGACTTGTAATTTAAATGAATAAAAACCTATGTGTATGAGCTCTTGAATGTTGGCTGCCCTAGAAAAGGAATATGTAGGAGTGTTTTGATGAGCTTGAAGTGAGCTAGAATCATGTTAGAAGTTTATAAACACAAGCATAATGAATTAAAAGCTAACTAAAGTAAATTGTATAAAACATGGAATTGAATTAGGGTTTAGGAAAGGTGAAAATTGATTTGGCTTAGGGAATTGTTAGGGCACATTGTAATGGTCAATTAGTGACCATTTTAGATGTGTTAACCATAAATGGGACTGAAAAATATTATGGCAAGGAGAGGTTGCAGGCTGCCCTATGGACAGCAGCATAGGGACTGAAATTTCAGTCCCTTTGCACAGCCATAACTTGGGCTGTGCTTGTCCAATTGATGTTTGGCCAATTGGACATGAAACTAGGCTTATAATGGCACATTTTTGCTGAAGAAACCATGCCCAAAAGACCAAAGCAAAAGGGTCAAAACTCAGCCACAATCCGAAACCCTGAAACTGAATTCTGCAGAATTTGCCAAATGAACAGTAACTGTTCATTTGGCCATAAGTCACTGTAGATTTGGTCAATTGGTCTGAAATTTTTACAGCAACAAGTCAAGACATAGACAAACAACTTTCATGAAGGAACCTACCCCAAATTATGGCCAGAACCCATTCAACCAAGTGACTCAAGTCACTGTTCATGCACTGTAGATATGGTAAAATTCTGCAGACTGCATATCCGGGCAGCTTGAGTTTTTGAGCCATATCTGGAGCTACAAAACTCCAAATGGAGTGATTCAAAAAAGGAAATTCAACTAGACAAAATAAGGAACAACTTTCATGTTTTACATTTCTTCAAATTCCAACAGTAACAGTGCCCAATGGAACAGTGAAGTTAGGGCACCAAAACTGAAATTTTCTGCTAGTGTGGGTTGCACTTTGAAATTGCAAAAACACTTAATGCCAACAAGTTTTAAACACCAAATGTGGTATGTTGGGAGTGCCAAAGTTGATGTACACATTTTTATTCTAAAAGTCAACATTTTTGTTGACCAATGATGAATAGTAACACCAAAAAAGTTGAAATTCACAAATTGACGAATTTAAGAGTTTCAAATGCCCTAGTATACCTAACAAGATTGGTTTGGATAGTTTGGCATGCCAATAGGGTTCAGTTTGCGATCGCACATGGCAAAAATGCCATTCGTGATTTCATGGCTTTTAGCCATTCGACTTTGCATTGAGACTTGGCCTTGTGCTCGATATTATTTACTGACTTGTTAGCCGCTCACACACCGAGATACATATGTGACCGATGGTGTGACGGCCGAGGTACTAGGTACCCAAAGGCCGCTTACCCGTTATCCATCCGATGCGTCTAGTGTAGGTTACTTGGGCAACCAAATGAATGAAAATGAGCAACGTAGAAGAAATAAAGGAATGAATATACAAATACATGACAAACAAAACATGCACATGCAATACATATTTATATCTGCTATTTTCTTTTATTTTATTATTGCACCACTAAGCATTATTGCTTAGCGCGTTGCTTTTGCCACGCGTAGGTACCGGAGATCCCGATCGTGAGCCCGTGAGACCAAAGACTGGTGGGTCCATCCGACACGCTTCGATGTCTGTGTCACCTCGCACTGCATTGCATTGGTAGGACACTAGATGCCATTTTGTCATCTTGTAATTAACTTTTTATTTTCTCATATGTATTTAGGATTTATGTAATGTATTTTGAGGTTCATGTAAATAATAAAGATTTATGGTTATGTATGGTATTAATTTGAATATTTAATGGTTGTTTATGTATGAGAACCCTGAGAAAGGGATGTTTTGAAAAATGAAAAGGTTGTTGAGACACAAATTGACAAATTAATGAGATATTGATATTGAGTTTTATGGATGATATTGGAGTTGAGAATGAATGAAATTGTATATTGAAAGTGTTTTTAACAGTTCAAGAACTGCTTTTCTCCATTTTTAGCCAGACTCACGGATTTTCTTTAAAATCTTCGGAACCTCAAATGAAATAATACTTTTGATAAATGGTTAAAATAAATCATATTTCATAAATTAATTTCAAAAGCATGACACAAATTAAGTAAGGTATATTAGAGTGTGCCGATACACCGTGTGGCATTACTTACTCGGGTATACTGTACACGGGTAAGGGGTGTCACATTTAGTGGTATCAGAGCACGGTTTAGGTGTTTCTGGGCCTAGATTGAGTCCATACCATGCATTTCATTTGTAAGAGTCGAGGTGACACTAACGCAGATCTGCTTGTCTTTCTTATTTTGAGTAGGATATGGACCCTTCATCTCGTAGAGCCGTTGAGGAGGAAGTGGAGAGTCATGCTCCACTGCAGTGAGACTGGGGCATGAGAGAATCTGCTCCACCACCAAAGTGCAGCTCGCCTCCACAGGCCATGTTCCAACAAATGGCCGACTTCTTTAGACAGATGGCTGGAGTAATGCTAGCACCACCGCCACTACCACCAGCTCCACAGCAGAAATCACACCTGGAAAGGTTAAGGAAGTTTGGAGCTGTGGACTTCTATGGCAAGAGAGAAGATGACTCATTGCGGTAGAACCGGTTGAACAGAACGGGCAGAGTACTAAAACAGCTCCACTGCACTCCAGAGCAAAACCTGGAAGCTGCTATATCCTTGTTGCAAGATGATGCTTATGAGTGGTGGGACACGGTATCCAGTGAAGTGCAGCCAGAAGTTATGACATGGGATTTCTTTCTCTCTGAATTCAAGAAGAAGTATGTGGGTACTGTATATTTGGAAGAGAGAAGAAGAGAATTCATTAACCTAAGGCAGAGACAGTTGTCAGTGGCCGAGTATGAGAAAGAATTCGTCCGATTAAGCCGCTATGGAAGGGAGATAGTCCCTAATGAAGCTGAAAGGTGTAAGAGATTCGAAGAGGGACTAAATGACAACATCAAGATCCAGCTCACTGCCCTGGGAATCACGGAATTTACCAAGTTAGTGGAAGCTGCATTAAAAGTGGAGAAAGTGAGAATAAATGAACAAAATAGGAAAGATAGGCAGCGTAAAAGGGAATTTGGACCAGGACAGTCAAGCATACCGACTGATAGTAAGAAGTTTAAGGGTTCTGGTTCACAAGATCAGACACAGGGCCACAAAGGCCAGATTGGAATGTCTATAGCTAGTTCTCCGGGCGCAATAACAAGGGGATCAACCCCAGCGCCTGAATGTATGCATTGTGGCAGAAGACATAGAGGGGAGTGTCGACTGTTAACTGGGAAGTGTTTCAAGTGTGGGGCTGCGGATCATTTCATAAGAGATTGCCCTCAGAGGAGTGGTTCAATAGCTCCGGTACAAGTTGATAGACCTTCCCTTGTAGTTCAAAGGGGTAAAAGATCGGGTAGAGCAGAAACGGCTGATATTTCACAGAAGATTGTTTCTGAGACAGTTGAAAAGCCCGAAGTCAGGGTGGCACCACAAGTATATGCAATGGAAGCTCAGGAAGAGCCAAACCTGCATAATCGATGAGGCAATACAAGGAAGTGAAGAAACAAGGAGGTAGTAACTCCCCGATTACTTAAGTCAGGTAAATTTCGAGGACGAAATTTAAATAAGAGGGGAAGAGTTGTAACACCCTCCCGGTAACTACTCCGTACATCCTACTGTTCCGGTGACCGGTGTCGGTCCGGACAGCTAGAATGTCCAGAAAAATATTTAAATTAAAGTCAGGAACCAAAAATTAACCCAAATATTAATAAGAAAAATTTAGTAAAAATTTTAGAAATAAAATACAACCAAGCAAAACGAGCCGGTGCCCAAGCGATGGGTAACCGGAGGGAAGTTGCGGTTCTCGCAACGAGGAGCCCTAGACCCGGGAGAAAAATTATAAAATAATTTTTGGGACTCCAGAGAAGGGTAATTGAGGTTCCTATGGCATTAGAATGCCAAGAAAATACCTAGAAAAATTTTTCTATCGGTACAGACAATTTTGACCCGTTAAGCCAAACGGAGGGCATTTTGGTCATTTCGCCTTCCGAGGTGATTTTTGGCCGACTTGTCCAGTTGAGTAAATAATTAATATGAAAAAAAATATGAAGAAACATTGCTAGAAATTAAATTGAAAATGAGTAGTGGAGGAAAGAAAAGAAAAATGCAATAAAATGCAATTTATGACATCAATGTGATGTCATTTGTAATTTCCAACCAATCACACTTAAGCACCCATTTAACCAACAAATAAAATAGATAAATAAGACTAAATAAAGACCAAAAGAAGACCAAAAACGTGGGCAGCCATCTCCTTCTCCATTTCAGCCACACCATAGCCAAGAAGCAAACCTCCATTGTTCTTCCTCACTCAAGCTTGAAGATCTCTCAACCCTCACCCCAAAACCCTAAGTTATCTTCACAAAAATTAACCTATACACCCTAAGCAAGCTCTAGGCAGCCACAAAGAGGAGGAATTCTTGAGTTTTCACAAGCTCAATAAGTTGAGCAAAGAGGTTAGTGCAACTATAAACATAAAACTTTTAAATTTCATGATTTTGGACTTGAAATTTAGTGAGACTTGTAATTTAAATGAATAAAACCTATGTGTATGAGCTCTTGAATGTTGGCTGCCCTAGAAAAGGAATATGTAGGAGTGTTTTGATGAGCTTGAAGTGAGCTAGAATCATGTTAGAAGTTTATAAACACAAGCATAATGAATTAAAAGCTAACTAAAGTAAATTGTATAAAACATGGAATTGAATTAGGGTTTAGGAAAGGTGAAAATTGATTTGGCTTAGGGAATTGTTAGGGCACATTGTAATGGTCAATTAGTGACCATTTTATATGTGTTAACCATAAATGGGACTGAAAAATATTATGGCAAGGAGAGGTTGCAGGCTGCCCTATGGACAGCAGCATAGGGACTGAAATTTCAGTCCCTTTGCACAGCCATAACTTGGGCTGTGCTTGTCCAATTGATGTTTGGCCAATTGGACATGAAACTAGGCTTATAATGGCACATTTTTGCTGAAGAAACCATGCCCAAAAGACCAAAGCAAAAGGGTCAAAACTCAGCCACAATCCGGAACCCTGAAACTGAATTCTGCAGAATTTGCCAAATGAACAGTAACTGTTCATTTGGCCATAAGTCACTGTAGATTTGGTCAATTGGTCTGAAATTTTTACAGCAACAAGTCAAGACATAGACAAACAACTTTCATGAAGGAACCTACCCCAAATTATGGCCAGAACCCATTCAACCAAGTGACTCAAGTCACTGTTCATGCACTGTAGATATGGTAAAATTCTGCAGACTGCATATCCGGGCAGCTTGAGTTTTTGAGCCATATCTGGAGCTACAAAACTCCAAATGGAGTGATTCAAAAAAGGAAATTCAACTAGACAAAATAAGGAACAACTTTCATGTTTTACATTTCTTCAAATTCCAACAGTAACAGTGCCCAATGGAACAGTGAAGTTAGGGCACCAAAACTGAAATTTTCTGCTAGTGTGGGTTGCACTTTGAAATTGCAAAAACACTTAATGCCAACAAGTTTTAAACACCAAATGTGGTATGTTGGGAGTGCCAAAGTTGATGTACACATTTTTATTCTAAAAGTCAACATTTTTGTTGACCAATGATGAATAGTAACACCAAAAAAGTTGAAATTCACAAATTGACGAATTTAAGAGTTTCAAATGCCCTAGTATACCTAACAAGATTGGTTTGGATAGTTTGGCATGCCAATAGGGTTCAGTTAGCAGTACTGCACATGGCAAAAATGCCATTCTGTGATTTCATGGCTTTTAGCCATTCTGACTTTGCATTGAGACTTGGCCTTGTGCCTGATATTATTTACAGCTTGTTAGCTGCTCATGCACACCGGAGATACATATGTGACCGATGGTGTGACGGCCCGAGGTACTAGGTACCCAAAGTGCGCTTACCTGTTATCCATCCGATGCCTAGTGTAGGTTACTTGGGCAACCAAATGAATGAAAATGAGCAACGAGAAGAAATAAAGGAATGAATATACAAATACATGACAAACAAAACATGCACATGCAATACATATTTATATCCGCTATTTTCTTTTATTTTATTATTGCACCACTAAGCATTATTGCTTAGCGTTGCTTTTGCCACGCGTAGGTACCGGAGATCCCGATCGTGAGCCCTGAGACCAAAGACTGGTGGGTCCATCCGACAGCTTCGCTCGATGTCCGTGTCACCTCGTCACTGCAGTTGCATTGGTAGGACACTAGATGCCATTTTGTCATCTTGTAATTAACTTTTATTTTCTCATATGTATTTAGGATTTATGTAATGTATTTTGAGGTTCATGTAAATAATAAAGATTTATGGTTATGTATGGTATTAATTTGAATATTTAATGGTTGTTTATGTATGAGAACCCTGAGAAAGGGATGTTTTGAAAAATGAAAAGGTTGTTGAGACCTGAAATTGACAAATTACTGAGATATTGATATTGAGTTTTATGGATGATATTGGAGTTGAGAATGAATGAAATTGTATATTGAAAGTGTTTTTAACAGGTTCCGAAGAACTGTTTTCTCCATTTTTAGCCGGTACTCCGCCGGATTTTCTTTAAAATCTTCGGAACCTCAAATGAAATAATACTTTTGATAAATGGTTAAAATAAATCATATTTCATAAATTAATTTCAAAAGCATGACACAAATTAAGTAAGGTATATTAGAGTGTGCCGATACACCGTGTGGCATTACTTACTCGGGTATACTGTACACGGGTAAGGGGTGTCACACCATTAGAGCTCAGGAGGAGCAAGATGCCACGGACGTCATCGGGGGTACGTTCTCCCTCTACAATACATCTGTGCATGCATTGGTGGATCCAGGATCCACTCATTCATACATCTGCATCAACCTACCCGTAGAAAGGGGGATACTAGTAGGGGAGAGTGACCAAGACATTCTGGTCACTAATCCATTGGGCCACAGTGTAGTGGTGAACAAAGTATACAAGGGTTGCCCGTTAAGGATTCAGGGGTATGAATTCTTGGCAGACCTAATTGAGTTGCCCTTCCACGAGTTTGACGTGATTTTGGGAATGGACTGGTTGTCACGTCATCAGGCAATAGTTGATTGCAAATTGAAGAGAATTTCTTTGAAAACTTCTGAGGGTAATGAGATCACAGTTGTGGGGGAAAGGACAGATTTTCTGTCCAACGTTATCTCAGCCACAGTTGCAAGAAGAATGATGAGAAAAGGCTGTGAAGCCTACCTAGCACATGTGGTGGATACTAAGCAGGCTAAGCCAAACCTGAGTGATATACCCACAGTAAGAGACTTCCCAGAGGTATTTCCTGAAGAGTTGCCTGGTTTACCACCAGAAAAGGAAGTTGAATTTGCTATTGAGACACTGCCGGGTACAGTACCCATTTCCATTGCTCCTTATAGGATGACACCCACTGAATTGAAGGAGTTGAAAACTCAGTTGCAAGAGTTGCTTGATAAGGAGTTCATACTCCCCAGTGTGTCACCGTGGGGAGCTCCAGTGCTGTTTGTGAAAAAGAAGGATGGGACTTTGAGGTTATGTATCGATTACCGGCAGTTGAATAAAGTGACTGTGAAGAACAAATATCCGTTGCATAGAATTGAGGATCTGTTTGATCAGTTGAAGGGAGCGGGAGTATTTTCTAAGATTGATCTCAGATCAGGGTACCATCAGTTGAGGGTAAAGGATGTAGATGTACCAAAGACTGCATTCAGGACCCGGTATGGGCATTATGAGTTTCTGGTGATGCCCTTTGGCCTAACAAATGCACCAGCAGCATTTATGGACCTTATGAACCGTATCTTCCATCCACACTTAGATCGGTTCGTAGTGGTCTTTATTGATGATATTTTGGTGTATTCCAAGACCAGGGAAGAACATGATGAGCATTTGGGGATTGTTCTGCAAACCCTGAGAGAAAAGAAGCTGTATGCTAAGTTGTCCAAGTCTGACTTCTGGTTGAATGAGATTGCATTCCTTGGACACATAGCGTCAGCTGATGGGATTAGAGTGGATCCCAAGAAAATAGAAGCAGTAATGGAATGGAAGCCTCCCAGGAATACAACTGAGGTCAGAAGTTTCTTGGGGCTAGCTGGGTATTACAGAAGATTTGTGAAGGGATTTTCCTTAATAGCTGCTCCAATGACCAAGTTGTTACACAAGAATGTCAGATTTGACTGGAATAGCAAGTGTCAGACCAGTTTTGAGAAGTTGAAGGCTATGTTGACAGAGGCACCAGTGTTAACACAACCAGTGTCAGGAAAGGACTTTGTGGTCTACAGTGATGCCTCTCATAATGGGTTAGGGTGTGTATTGATGCAAGAGGGGAAGGTGGCCGCTTATGCTTCCAGGCAGCTAAGGCCACATGAACAAAATTACCCTACCCATGATCTAGAGCTTGCAGCAATTATCTTCGCATTGAAGATATAGAGGCATTACTTGTATGGTGAAAAGTGCTACATTTACACGGACCACAAAAGCCTAAAATACTTGCCAACCCAGAAGGAGCTCAACCTTAGACAGAGGCGATGGATTGAGTTCCTGAAGGACTATGATTGTGTAATTGACTACCATCCTGGGAAGGCAAATGTAGTTGCTGATGCTTTGAGCAGAAAATCCATGACAACTTTGAGATCATTGAATGCCCGTCTAACTTTGATTCGAGATGGAGCTATTTTGGCTGAGTTGCAAGTGAGGCCAACCCTGTTACAGCAGATTTTAGATGGGCAGAAGGTAGATGAGAAGCTAATGGCTATTATGAGCAAAATCTCAGAGGGAAAAGCAACTGACTATGGGCTGAAAGCAGATGGGTGTCTGTATTACAAAGGAAGATTGTGTGTACCAGGTGATGGGGAATTGAAGGCCAGTATTCTAAAAGAGGCACACACCAGTGCATATGCTATGCACCCAGGAAGTACAAAGATGTATCATAATCTGAATCTTCAGTATTGGTGGCCTGGTATGAAGAAAGACATAGCTGACTATGTGACTAAATGCTTGACATGTCAACAAGTCAAGGCAGAAGATCAAGTTCCATCAGGATTGCTACAGCCTATACACATACCTGAATGGAAATGGGATCGGGTCATCATGGATTTTGTAAGTGGTTTACCTCTCACCCAGAAGAAACATGATGCAGTATGGGTGATAGTTGATAGATTGACTAAGTCTGCACACTTTTTGCCAATTAGGACTGACTACTCACTGGAGAAGTTAGCAGAATTGTATATCAGTGAGATAGTTAGACTGCATGGAATTCCACTTTCCATCATATCTGATCGAGACCCAAGGTTTACATCGAGATTTTGGAAGAAGTTGCATGAGTCCTTGGGTACACAACTCCACTTCAGCACAGCTTTCCATCCTCAGACGGATGGGCAATCCGAAAGAGTAATCCAGGTAAACAATTGAAACCAATGGAATTAATACAACTATTGAATTAAAATGATAATAATAACATGAAATATATGTCAGGTCCTTGAGGATATGCTGAGGGGTTGTGTCATTGAGTTTGAGAGAAGTTGGGATAGATACCTTCCACTGGCAGAATTTGCATACAACAATAACTACCAAGCTAGTATCCAAATGGTCCCATATGAAGCACTGTATGGGAGGAAATGTAGGACTCTAGTGTGTTGGACTGAATTGGGCGAAGACAAATTGGTGGGGCCAGACCTGGTGAAACAAACTGAGGAGAAGGTGAAACTAATCAAAGCCAATCTGAAGGTTGCCTCAGATAGACAGAAATCTTATGCCGACCTGAAGAGAAAAGAAATAGAATATGCGGTTGGCCACAAAGTGTTCCTCAAGGTGTCACCATGGAAGAAGGTATTGAGGTTTGGAAGAAAAGGTAAGTTAAGCCATAGGTTCATTGGCCCATATGAAGTTTTGAACGTGTGGGTCCAGTGGCCTATAGGCTAGCTTTACCACCAGAGCTGGATAAGATCCACAATGTGTTCCACGTGTCCATGCTTAGAAGATACCGCTCAGATCCTTCACATGTCATCTCCAGGGAAGAAATTGAAATACAGCCAGATTTGACATATGAAGAAGAACCTCTACGGATCCTGGCTCGGGAAGTGAAAGAGTTGAGAAATAAGCAGATTCCACTGGTGAAAGTGCTTTGGAGGCACCATAACACCGAGGAGGCAACTTGGGAAGGTGAAGAAACGATAAGGCAACAGTTCCCTCAACTGTTTGCATTAGGTAAAATTTCGAGGACGAAATTTAAATTAGAGGGGAAGAGTTGTAACACCCTCCCGGTAGCAACTCCGTACATTCTACTTTTCCGGTGACCGGTGTCGGTCCGGATAGCTAGAACGTCCAGAAAAATATTTAAACTAAAGTAAGGAACCATAATTAACTTAAATATTAATAAGAAAAATTTAGGAAAAATTTTAGAAATAAAATACAACCAAGTTAAACGAGCCGGTGCCCTAGCGATGGGTAACCCAGAGGGAAGTTGCGGTTCTCGCAACTAAGAGCCCTAGACCTGAGAGAAAATTCATAAAATAATTTTTGGGACTCCAGAGAAGGGTCATTGAGGTTCCTATGGCATTAGAATGCCAAGAAAATATTTAAAAAATTTTTTCAATCGGTACAGACAATTTTGACCCGTTAAGCCAAACGGAGGGCATTTTGGTCATTTCGCCTTCAGAGGTGATTTTTGGCCGACTTGTCCAGTTAGGTAAATAATTATTATGACATAAAATATGAATAAACATTACTAAAAATTAAATTGAAAATGAGTAGTGATGAAAAGAAAAGAAAAATCAAAATAAAGCAAATTATGACATATGATGATGTCATTTAAAAAGCTACCACCAATCACATTTAAAGAAACATTTAACTAACTAATAAAAGAGATAAATAAAGACCAAAGGAAATAAAAAGTAAACAGCCATCTCCTTCCTCCCAAACCAGCCGAAACCTTGCTTAGCCCAAACCTCCATTAATCCTCAATCAAAGCTTCATTTCTCTCTTTGTTTCACTACTAAACCCTAGACACCTTTCACTAAAACTTGTCCATACCTCTTGGGGAAGTGTTTGGCAGCCAAGAAGAAGAAAGAAAGTGAAGTTAAGCTTGGGAAAATTCTGTCCTACAAGAGGTTACTGCATATATATACCTTAAATTCTTTATTTCCATGTTAGTGACTTGAATTAAGTAAGAATTTGTAACTTAAATGAATAAAAATTATGTGTATGTCCACCATGAATTTCGGCAGCCCTAAGGAAGGGATAGGGTTGACTGTTTTGATGGATTTAAAGTGGACTAGAGATCATGTTTAAAGCATGTATGTATGTGGTTAGTGAATGAATTAGCAAATTAAGGCATCTTGTGTGAATCATAATGGGAAGCTAGGGTTTGGGAGTAAAATGTGGACTTGGCTTATGAAATTGTTAAAGAACATTCTAGAGGTCAATTAGTGACCATTTGGGGTAAGTTGACTATAATTTGGACTGAAATATAGCATGGCAAAGTGAAATGGTAGGCTGCCTAGGGACAGCAGCAAGGAGGCTGTGAATCCAGCCTGTTTAGACTGCCATATCTTTGGCTGTGTAGGTTCAATTGGTGTTTGGCCAATTGGACATGAAACTAGACTTATAATGACACAATTTTTCTGAAGAAACCATGTCCAAAAGACCAAAGCAAGTGGACCAAAAATTGGCCCCAATCCGGATACCCTGCAAACAGGTTCTGCAGAATGACCAAATGAACAATAACTGTTCATTTGGCCATAACTCACTGTAGATATAGTCAATTGACCTGAAATTTTTACAACAACAAGTTAAGACATAGAAAAACAACTTTCATGAAGAAACCTACCCCAAATTATGACCAGAACCTATCCAACAAGGCAGTGGTAGTCACTGTTCATTGTACTGTAGATTTGGTAAATTCTACAGTTTTGTAATCCGGCCAGCTGTGGTTTTTGGACCATATCTGGAGCTACAAAACTCCAAATGGAGTGATTCAAAAAAAGAAATTCAACTAGACAAAATAAGGAACAACTTTCATGTTTACCATTTCCTCAAATTTTCACTGTAACAGTCACCAATGGAACAGAAAATTTGGGTTACAAAAACTGAAAATTCTGCTTCCCTTGGTTTAAACTTAGAAATGGTATTAATGCTTAATGCCAACAAGTTTTGAATGCAAAATGTGGTATTTGTTAGTAGTATGCCCTAGAGCATATCATTTAGTATGTATCTTGTACATATTTTTAATAATAAAAGGCATTTCCACTTTTCCGTTTACATAATATATTTATGTGTAATAGAAAAGGTCCATTGATATTTTGTTAGAAATATTATTCTTAAGTTGTTAAGAATATGAGTGACAATATTTCTAGCACAAAGTATCATAAATAGGTTCACAATCGAGGATACTTCATAATAAGGACATGACTTATCCAGAAAGATTGTATTCATGTTTGTTCCCAAGTTATTTATATGAGATATAAATAAGATGGAATGGTGAGTCTCATGCCATATAACAAAAATGATAGGCACTTATAAATGATAAGTAGGCCGAACCAGTGACACTTATGACAAGCACATGGAGTTTACTCTTGTCAATGTTTTGTCATAAATCATATCAGTGCATATAATCTTTAGACCTGAGATAGCACGGTTATCTTGTATATAGGTAGTTTGAGTTTGATCGCTTTTATACTTGTACTATGTATGGGTATATGGGCATGTGTTGGCTCCTGCTAGTTATATATGGAGGTAGGTGTTGATCAAGAAGGAATCTGTTCCTCTAAGTAAATAGAGATAAAATGCTATGTTCATTTAATTGTTCTTGATGTTTCAAGTTCCTGGCCAGGACAGATAGATTTATTCAGAAAAGAGTTTCTGATGAGAAAATCTTTTTAATCAAGAACTGGAATTAAAAGAGAACATAATATTCATAGCAAATGGAGTTTGACATAAACCATGACTCGGCTTGAGTTGGGATTTTGTAACAGAGAGATTCTAGTGCATGGTAACATATGATTATAGGTTCATTTAAGGTAAATCTTATTACTAATTGGGTGGCCATGGCATGCTATGCTAGGTGTTAACCATGGTCTATGAGGTTCATAAAATGATTTAGAGAAATCATTTATGGTAAGAAAGAGTTCTGATGATATTAAGAGTTGATATCATGTCTCATTGCCAATTAGTGATGAGCCTAGTAAGTCACACACATACACAAGTTATCACCTATTTAAATATGATTTAATTAATTAATTAAAGAGTTTAATTGATTAATTAAATATGTTTGGTTTGCAATTAAATTGCAAAGTCCCTAGCATGACTTGAAACCAAATCTAGATTATTGGATGTGTAGTATAAATTAAATTTATATTTAAAGTGTTTAAATATGAATTTAATTGATGAGAAATTAATTAATAGAGATTAATTAATTAATTTATATTTGATATAAATTAATTAGAAGAAGAAAATAATTATTTTGGGTTAAGAACTCAAAATTAAGACACAGGGGCATTTTGGTCATTTCACAGTGTGACACGTGGCACCATGAGATGGTGACACATGGAATAACACATAAGCTTTCCAAATGTTTTTTTAATCATGTAAGATGATTAAAATCAAGATTAAATATAGGTTTGACACTTGGCACAATGTGATTGGGTCACTTAAACCTAGAGCTAATCAAAAGGTGACATGTGGCTAGGGTTTAATGTGTTAACCTAGCTATTTAAGTGTGGTTATGAAAAGAAAACATAACCAGCAGCCTCTCCTCTCAATTGTCACGCCACTTTGAGCCTCTCCAGCTATTTCTCTTCATCTCTCATCAATTCAAAGAGATTAGCCATCAATCTCTTGAATTAAGAACACTAGAAATTGTTTCTAGTGTCCTGTTTACATCTCTAATCTCTTAAAAGGCAGAACTTGAATTTCTAATTAATAGAAAAGGCTTTAGAAGCTGTTCAAGGGCTGCCATAGGTGTTCTTGGTGTGGACAAGCTAGAGGAACAACATCTGGTGTCCTGAAGACGAATCTCAAAGGCGCGACACGCGCAAAGACATCAAGAGGTTAGTGTAATCGTTCTTGATTTAATCTAGGGTTCTAAAATTAATCTGATTAATTTTAAAATCTTAAATGGCAAATACAGATCCAAAAACATATTAAAAGAGTTTTAATATGTTGTTTATCATTGAAATCAAATAGATAAAAATAAATCTTGCATGGTGCATGTGACCCTAGGTGAAAATTTTTGAATTCAATGGTATAAACTTGTGTTTTTCACGCTTCCGTTCCTTCAGTATGTTGGGAGTGTCAAAACCAATGTACCTATTTTCTATCAAAAAGTCAACATTTTTGTTGACCAATGAGGTGAATAGTGACACCAAAACTTGAAATTCAAAATTTGAAGAATTAAAAAGTATCAAATGCCCTAGTATACGTAATAAAATTGGTTTGGATAGTTTGGCATGCCAATAGGGTTCGGTTAGCAGTACTGCACATGGCATTATGCCATTCTGTGATTTTATGGCTTTTAGCCATTATGATATTGTGTTGAGACTTGGCCTCGTGCCTAATATTATTTACAGCTTGTTAGCTGTTCTGTTGCACACCGGGAGATACATATGTGACTGATAGTGTGACGGCTTGAGGTACTTGATACCCAGTGCCAGTTTACCCGTTTATCCAGTCCAGTCGTTCAGTATAGGTTACTTGGGCAGCCAAATGAATGAAAGTGGACAAAGTTAACGAAATAAATGGATATACAAATACAAAACAAATAAGACATATACATTCAATGCATATTTATTTCTGTTATTTCTTTCTATTTTATTATTGCACCACTAAGCATCATTGCTTAGCGCGTTGCTTTTGCCATGCGTAGTTTCTGGAGATACTGAACGTAAGCCCAGTAGACCGCAGACTGGGTGAGTCCATCCTGCAGCTCTGCACAGTGTCCGTGTCACCTGACCTTCTACAGTGCATTGGTAGGACACTAGGTTTCATTTTGGTATTTTGTAACTAACTTTTATTTTTTTCATGTGTAAATGAACTTATGGATGTATTTTGATGTTCATGTAAATAATAAGAATTGTGTTTGTGAATGTTTATCTGTGTTTTATACACGATTACCACATGAGCTGAATGATTGAGAAACGAAATTGAAAAATATTGAGATTTTGATATTGGAGTTTGAGAGTGATGAGATATGAATATTGGAAGTGTTTTTAACAGGTTCCGAAGAACTTTTTTCTCCATTTTTAGCCGGCACTCTGCCGGATTTTCTTTAAAATTTTCGGAACCTCAAATAAATAAAAATTTCTATAAATGGCTTAAATAAATTATATTTCATAAACTATATTCAAAACTATGACAAAAATTGATTAAGTTAAAATAGAGGGTGCCGATACACCGTGTGACATTGCTTACTCGGATATACTGTACACGGGTAAGGGGTGTCACACTTTAATTAATTAATTAAATCATATTTAATTAGGTGATTACTTGTGTATGTGTGTGACTTACTAGGCTCATCACTAATTGGCAATGAGACATGATATCAACTCTTAATATCATCAAAACTCTTTCTTACCATAAATGATTTCTCTAAATCATTTTATGCACCTCATAGACCATGGTTAACACCTAGCATAACATGCCATGGCCACCTAATCAGTAATAAGGTTTACCTTAAAAGAACCTATAATCATATGTTACCATGCACCAGAATCTCTCTGTTACAAAATCTCAATTCAAGCTGGAGTCATGGTTTATGTCAAACCCCATTTGCTATGAATATTATGTTCTCTTTTAATTCTAGTTCTTGATTAAAAAAATTTTTCTCATCAGAAACTCTTTTTTGATTAAATCTATCTGTCCTGACTAAGAACTTGAAATATCAAGAACAATTAAATGAACATAGGATTTTATCCCTATTTACTTAGAGGAACAGATTCCATCTTGATCAACACCTACCTCCATATATAACTAGTAGGAGCCAACACATACCCATATACCCATACATAGTACAAGTATGAAAGCAGTATCAAACTCAAACTACCTATATACAAGATAACTGTGCTATCTCAGGTCTAAAGATTATATGCACTGATATGATTTATGACAATGCATTGACAAGAGTAAACTCCATGTGCTTATCATAAGTGTCACTGGTTCGGCCTACTTATCATGTATATGTAACACCCCTATGTTCGGTAGTGCGTTCTACTGTTCCGGTGACCAGTGTTGTCCAGACAGCTAGAATGCCTAGAACTACACTTAAATATGGTTGAGGAGACATAAAATAATGAAATACAAGAAAAGAAAATACAAGAAAAATAAAGGAAAAATAATAGCAATGAAATGTAACCAAGTTAAACGAGCTGAGAACCCTAGCGATGGGTGACTGCACCGGGAAGTTGCGGCGTGGACTGTTGACTAGCCCTGGACTGCGGGGAACCCTGGAAAATATTTTTAAGACTTAAATAAACATCTATTGAAGTATAAATATCATTAGAAATATCAAAGAAAAATTAATTAATTAGTACAAAGAAAAATGGGAAATAGAGAAAATGACAAAACTCGGTGTTACCGAAAAATCGGGAATGCAACCCGAACAGGGGCATTGTGGTCATTTGACACCCTGAGTTGTCTTTTGACCTAAATGTCCATTAAAAATAAATGATATTACACTTGGAAAATATCATGAAAAATTAAAATAGTGGTACAAAATCTAAATAGCAAAAGATAGGAGAAAAATGTGCAAATTATGGAAGTTTAACATAAAAAATATTTTTAATCCTATTAGTGCTCCACTAACTCTACTAAAGTGGACCATTAAACATATTGTGGACAGCAAATCACTCATCTTCTTCAACCTCACTCACCTTGCCGAATTGAAAAAAAAAACTCTCAAAACCTCCATGGATGGCCAACCATGGCCAAAGCTTCCTAACCTCCATGCAAGCATGAAGTAGGCCCTTTTTCCACTTGATTTCTCCACTAAAGTTGTTCTACACAACTTGGTTAGTAGATAGGCAGCAAGAAATTTAAGTTTTGGTGAGTTTTTGAAGAATTTCAAAAGTGGTAAGTATGTATTTTTGATTCTTGTTTCATTAAACCTTGAATGGATGTTATGGGTAGTTGATTTGTAGAAGAATTTTTGAAGTTTGATGTTTTAAGGGAGATGTACATTTTGGCAGCCATGGAACCTCAATAAGAACAGTTTATTCTTGCATGTAAATAGTGGTTTGAATGATGATTTAAATGGTTGATTGTACTGTACTTGAATTCCATGTGTAAGGTATGATTTAGAAGCTTAAAAAGTGAAAATGGCAATTGATGGGTATGTGTAAATTTGTGGCAGCCTCATGAAGAAGATTGAAGTGTTTGAGCTCATGAAATATTGTTGAATTATTTTTTCATTGATGGCAGCATGTGTATATGAATAATTGGTTGAATTTGGATATATGTATAGTGGTTTGAATTTGGACATGTAAATGAGGTGCATTCATGTGTTTAATTATTATAATTGGACTTGGAAAATTCTGGGTTATAGTGTGCATATTGAGAATGGTTATAAGCTGCCAAAATGACCAAAAATGAGTTGCTAAATGTGTTAATGTTATGGTACAAACCAGAATTGGCATGGAAGAGTGACTTGGTAAGCATAGGATGTGTAATTGGTAAAGGGTGAATAATGTACAATAGAGCAATGTATGTTTTGTCTTTGAACCTTAAGTATGTGGCTCCAATTGGTATGAGACCAATTGGAGGTGAAACTAGGCACAAAATGTGCCAACTTTCATGAAGGAAGCTTACCAAAATTCTGCCTAGAAGATGTCTTGAAAAATGACCAAATCCGGATTAGTGCTTTGAAAGCCTGAAAATTAACCATTTGGGCAATAGTTAGTATTTTGACCATAACTCACTCAAAACAAGTCAAATTGACCTGAAATTTTTACCATGAATATTTGAGACATATATCTACAACTCTTATGAAGACACCAACACCCAGAAATGACCATAAGCAAGTCAAATAGCTTGCATAAGTTTAGGTCCAAAAACTAGCCGAACCAAAAGTGACCTAAAAATGACCTAATGCTACCATTTTGGTACATTCTGTCCAGCATTGGTAGATTGACCATAACTTGGTCTACATAACTCAAAATGACCTGAAATTTTGCCCGCGTGCAATAAGACATAAACTTACAAGTTTGTAGTTTGGACCAAAACCCGAAAACCGAAGGAACTAGGTCATTCGGCTAGGTCAAATTAGTATACTGAAATCCGGCAAATTGTAATAAAATGCAATATACTTGAAAATGAATTTGGTAACATGTACCAACACTAAAAGGCTATAAAATGTGACATATTGGTAACATTAGAATTGACTCACTTAGAGTGCATTAAGGGTCAACATTATAGGTTGATTAATGAAATGAATTGAAGAAAACAGTACCAAGAAAATTTAAATATTGGATTTTATTGTTAGAAACAAATTCATTGAGTACTGAAATACTTCAAATTGTGTGTTTCAGTTGAAAAGGATATTGAGAAGCATAAGGAACACTGAGTAAGGGCCAAGAGGCATATATCAGAGGTTTGTGCACAATAGTTATTTCTTTTGAATTTTTCAATTGAAATAAATTATGATTATTTATATGTTATTGTTTTAAATTGTGTTTGTGTACAATAATTTTGATTTCTTATTTTCTACTTAAAAATTTATTTGAACATTTTAGTTTTAAATTGTGTTTGTGCATAATAATTTTGATTTCTTATTTTCTACTTAAAAATTTATTTGAACATTTTAGTTTTAAATTGTGTCTGTGCACAATACTTTTTATATTCACTGCTTTTACTAGAAAATTTATTTGGAGAAATGAGTTATGAATAATTTTTGATTGTTTTGGCTTTGAGAATCTTATTTGGAAATTATTGTGTTGCCTACTTTGCAAATGGAAATTTTGAGATAAAATGTGATTTGGGAATTGTATGAAATATTGTGATTTGGAATTGTTTTGATTCACACTTGGCATGACATCATATTATATTCCTCCCTCTTTGACTTATCAGTCTGGGGTGAGTGTGATTATGTTCCTCCCTCTTTGACTTGCCAGTCTGAGGTGAGTGTGGATGAGTACTCATTATTTAGCTAGCTTCCTCCCTCATTGATTTCGATTATTGGGGTGAGTGTGTCTTGTCGTGGTGTACAACACGGCATGTGCGGAAAAATTTGTGTCATGGCCTAAACTATATTATTCAGTTATTTGATCAAATGGTGTTATTGATTGGCAAAACTGTATTATTCAGTTATTTGATCAAATGTGTTATTGATTGGCAAAACTTTGTTATTCAATTGTTTGATCAAATTTGTGTTATATGAACTTCGTAAATTGTGAAATGGAATTGTGAATTATTTGATTTGTGAATTGTCAATAAAAGAATTATATATCGCATTTCAAATTGTTATTATGCACCACTGAGTAAATTTTACTCAGTGATAGCTTTTCATTGCTGTCGCAAGTAGACAGACTGACAGGGCAGCAGACTAGGCTGCTAATGCTATATTGAGAGTTCATCGGCTATATTGAGTATACCATATTTTGCATTTTGTATTGTAATGTATGTTCACTGTATGTATATAGTATTCTTGGTTTTGAGCAGTTGTAAATTAAAATTGTACATTAAAGTTGTAAACTAAATTTGTAAATTATTTTGGTCTGTAAATATTTCTTTTATCTCAGCTTTTGAAAACACTGGAAAATTATTGTGGATTGAGCAGACAAATGTTGAGAAACTTATTGTGTTGATTTGAATGTTGGAGTTTGAGATTGAGAAATATATTTGAAGTGCTTTTTACAGGTTTTTGGAAGAACTGTTTTATTCAAAATATAGATGGCACTCTGCCAAAATTTTTACAGAAATTATTAATCCTTCAAATGTATTATCTGGTTTCACTTCAGTTAAAATTTTTTTAACACCTGTAAATAGTGCTCACCACTGTAAAAGGAAGTAAGAAAAGGTTTAAAATCCCTTGTAGTGTATTTAATGGGTTATCAGTAGACGAAGTTGGTAATTCATTAGGTATACTACGGAATCATGTTATGCCTTACGGAGGGGTAGGGTGTAACATGTTTTAGTGGTATCAGAGCAAAGTTTTTAAATTCTGTTTTGACCTGTAATTAGAATATTTTTCCTTCATAATACAATTGCTCAATGTCATGGGTTGATACATACAGTACATTACATTATAAATATGCACTAACGGGAGAAAATCTCCTTATGTTAATTGTTCAGGAGGTGTAATATCCTCTACTTGACTATGGAAGAAGGGGATCGTTCAGTCGATCAATCAATAGAGGCTGAACTACAAGGGGATGCCCCAGCCCTTCACAATGTGAGTGGATCAGCTACACCAGTCCCCTTAGTACCACAGTTCCCTGCTCAATTTGCTCAGCAAATGGGTGCGATGTTCCAACAGATGGCTGGTAACATGCCTATTCAAGCCCCACTGCAGACACTAGTGGTTCAACCATAGCCTTCAGCTAGGCAGTATGACAAGCTGATTAAGCATGGGGCTACTGAGTTTAAGGGGACAGTGGATCCGTTAGAGGCAGAACAATGGTTAGAAAGGATGGAAAGAGTTTTTAGGAAGCTGAACTGCACTTGTGAGCTGAAGTTTGAATACTAAGTCTCACTTCTACAGGGAGATGCATATGACTGGTGGAAAACCATTCCCTATAGTTTGGTGGAACCCCCAATGCTGACATGGGACGACTTTCTCAGGGAGTTCAGATAAAAATATGTCCCAGATGCCTATGTGGACCAGAAACTACAGGAGTTCTTAAGCCTGAAGCAAAGGAATAGAATAGTAGCAGAATATGAGAGAAACTTCTCTCGATTGAGTCATTATGCAGGAAGCCTGCTTACTACTCCTAGAGACAGATGTAAACGTTTTAAGACTGGGTTAAGGCCTAGTCTAAGAATGCAAGTTGTGGGGTTCTGACACTAGAATTTCTCAGAGCTAATATCGTAAGCCCTAGAAATGGAAAGAATTGAGAATGAAGAAACAGTTAAAAAGGGTATAGAAGAAAAAGAGAAAATTAGAAAGACTACTGATCAAGTTCCTAATAGTGTGTCAAGAAAGAGGAAGTACTTTGGAGGATCTAACTCACGCGAATTGGGTAGAGATAGATCTTCTGGACAGAAACCACCTCGATCCGATCAGCAAACTCAACAGAAACCTAGAAATCCACTGTCAGATCGACTTTGTGAAACTTATGGTAAACCACATAGTGGGTTATGTTATAGAGCCATAGGAGCATATTTTAATTGTGGAAAGATTGGTCATTTTGCTAGGGATTGTATAAATCCATGCCATTCTAAATCATTTACTACACCAGAGGGATCAACCCAAGTTTCTACCCCAAAGAGTTCACCATCAGTTAGTAGAGGCAGAGGTAGAGGTAAGGGTAGTACACCTAGAAGTCAGAGTACTGTGAATCAGCCAGAACAGGGTGATGCTTCAGTTAGAGTATATGCTATACAATAGAGGGAAGAGGCTGAGACCTTTGACATCGTTGCTGGTACTCTCTAAACTAGTAACTAATATATATATGTATTGTTTGACCCGGGGTCTGCATACTTTTATGTTAGTGCCAGTATTGTTTGCCTTCCTGCTGTCCCTCATATATATATATATATATATATATATATATATAATTTGTTAGTTACCTAAAAGTAAGTTATAGTAATAGAATTACTCTAGATGAGGGCAAAGATGTTACAGTTAGTAATTGTCAATGGATATTATAATCAGAATAAGTCTCTAATATTAGTGAATTCGAAAAGGATAAAGGATAGGAAAGTTTGATCTATTGGAATGTATCATAGTAACTATGCAATGTTCTTGATGTTTATACTATAAGCTGCAGATTATAGTACTGACTTGAGATTATTGTGTAGAGCTACGTACTACTCGATAGTACACTGAGATAAGAATAGTTGCCAACGGCATCTGTTTTGGTATAGTTATGCTAGGACAGAATTTAATTATTGGAAATAAGTTTGAAAATCCTACTTAGGGATTTAAAACTCAAAAGTTAGAAAATTGAAAGGTTATAGTTTAGTACAAAAGAAAGTAAGTTATAGAATATTAATAGATAAAAAGAATTGTGGAAGTAAAAATTTGAACAGTTGGTTCAGATATAACAAAGAAATGATACGAATGTGAGGAAGACTATTGACTAGAATGGTCAGAGGACCAATGACTAGATAAATCATTCTAACATGACCTCAAGGGTCATTCAAGAAGGAACATGAACCAAAATATTAGATAGCACAAGAGTAAGAGAAGATTGGTGTTATACAAACAAATTAAATGTTGTATTAGATTGTTAAAAGTCTTATACAAATTCAAGGGAAAGAAGATTATACGATCATATAGAAAGGAGAAAAAAAATGTATGATTATTGTAAGATGGCTATTGGGTAAAATTTCGTGGACGAAATTTATTTTAAGGGGGGGGGGGGAGAATTGTAACACCCCTATGTTCGGTAGTGCGTTCTACTGTTCCGGTGACCATGTTAAACCTTTCTTGGAATCAAGCATGTTAAACCTCTTTAACACCTTTTCCAAATATAGACTTTGGGATAAACCAATTATTCTTTTCGCTCTATCTCTATAGATGTGAATCCTAAGAATATAGGTTGCCTCCCCTAAGTCTTTCATAGAGAATGTATTTGACAACCATACCTTTACAGTTGTCAACATACCTATGTCATTACCCATCAACAGTATGTCATCCACATATAAGACAAGGAAAGTGATAGCACTGTCACTAACCTTCTTATATACACATGGCTCATCCTCATTTTTGATAAAACCAAATGATTTAATGGCTTCATCAAAACGGATGTTTCAACTCCTCGAAGCTTGCTTCAACCCATAAATGGATCGCTTTAGCTTACATACCTTGGAACCATCTTGGGATTCAAAACCCCTAGGTTGTTCCATGAAAATGTTTTCTTCAATGTATCCATGGAGAAAAGCTGTTTTGACATCCATCTGCCAAATCTCATAATCATAGTATGCAGCTATTGCTAATAGAATCCTAATTGATTTAAGCATGGCAACAGGCGAGAAAGTCTCCTCATAGTCGATTCCTTGCCTTTAGCGAAATCCTTTCGCTATTAGCCTTGTCTTATAGGTCTCTACCTTTCCATCAGAACCAATTTTCTTCTTGAAAACCCATTTATTCCCTACAGGTATAATACCTTCAGGTGGGTCAATAAGATCCCAAACTTGATTCTTATACATGGAATCAATTTTAAGAATCAATTTTGGATTTCATAGCATCAATCCATTTTGAAGAGTCTATATTTGATATAGCTTCTTCATAGGTAAGTGGATCATCTCCATGATCTACTTCTTCATGAGTAGACAACTCTTGTTCTTCTTCATGAAGGAAACCATATCTCACTGGTGGGTGAGATACCTTGGTTGTTCTACGAGGAATAGCTGTAGATGTTTCATCAATGGGTGTAGGTTAACTAGATGGATCTATATCCATATGATTTGTTGGTTGGTCAGAATTCTTCAATTCCAACTCTATTTGCCTTCCTTTGCCTCCTTCTTGAACAAACTGTTGTTCAAGACATATGGCATCTCTACTTATCACAACCTTTTGTGAAGTAGGCAAATAAAAATAATATCCAAAACTATCTTTTGGATATCCAATAAATCGACCTTCTCCTGATCTAGTTTCCAATTTATCAGCGTTCAGGTTTTTGACATAAGCTGGACAATCCCAAATCTTAACATGCTTAAGACTTGGTTTTCTTCCATGCCATATCTCATAAGGTGTGGAAGAAACTGATTTTGATAGAATCCTATTCAGAATATACAAAGCTGATTCTAATGAAAATCCCCAAAAGGAGATTGGCATATCAGTATAGCTCATCATACTATGTACCATATCCAATAGGGTACGATTTCTCCTTTTAGATACACCATTCAACTGTGGCGTTCCTGGAGGAGTCAACTGGGAAACAATGCCGTGCTCTCTCAAGTATTCATCAAATTCAGTACTTAAATATTCACCTCCACGATCTGATCGAAGAGCTTTAATACTCTTTCCTGTTTGATTTTCTACTTCAGATTTAAATTCTTTGAACTTTTTAAAGGATTCATGTTTGTATTTCATCAACAAATACCCAAATCTTGATTTATCATCAGTAAAGGTAATAAAATAATGAAAACCCCCTCTAACCATTTCCTTAAATGAACCACATACATCACTATGTATTAGCTCTAAAATATTTTCAGCCCTTAGCCCTTGTCCAATAAAGGGTGATCTAGTCATTTTGCCCTGAAGGCAAGATTCACAAGTTGGAGTAGGCTCAGAGCCCAATGAGGATAGAATCCCCATTTTCTCCAGTTTTGCAATTCTATCTTCTGTAACATGACATAACCTTTAGTGCCAAATATATTTTGAAATTGAGTTGGTTTTCACCATGGCATTGCATTCATTTAGATCATTTGCATTCAATTTGTGTTTGTCATTATTATCTAAATAATAAAGACCATCATTCATATAACCTGAACCAACATATTTATTTCCAAAATAAATATTGCAAACATCATCTGTAAACTGAAATTCATAGCCATTTCTAGTCAAACTAGATATAGAAATGATGTTCTTAAAAGCATCAGGTATATATAAAATATTATCCAAACACAAAACATGTCTAGACATGTAAAAAGATTTAGATCCTATGGCTAATGCTTTAATTGTTGAGCCATTGCCAATCCGGAGTCTAACATCTCGAGAATGCAAGCTGCTACTATTTGCTAGTTTGTAACACCCCTAAGTTCGGTAGTGCGTTCTGCTGTTCCGGTGACCAGTGCTGTCCGGACAGCTAGGATGCCTAGAACCACACCTTGTTATGAGAGAGGAGACATAAATAATGAAATACAAAAAAAGAAAATACAAGAAAAACAAAGGAAAAATCATAGCAAAGAAATGTAACCGAATAAGTGAGCCGGGAAACCTAGCGATGGGTGACCGCACCAGGAAGTCACGGAGTGGACCGTTGACTAGCCCTGGACTGCGGGGAACCCTGGAAAACATTTTTAAGACTTAAATAGACCCTTATTGAAGAATAAATATCATTAGAAAGATCAAAGAAAAAATTAAATAATTAGTACAAAGAAAAGTGAGAAATCGAAAAACAGACAAAATACGGTGTTACCGAAAAATTGGGAATGCCACCCGAACAGGGGCATTATGGTCATTTGACATCCCGAATTGTCTTTTGACCTAAATTTCCATTAAAAATAAATAATATTACACTTAGAAAATGAAATGAAAAATTTGTTTAGTGGTACCTAAAATAAATAGCCAAAAATGGAGTGGAAATGGTGTAAATAACACATTAAACTTATAATATGGTTAAATAATGTGAGTGGGCCACTAAAGGAATAAACTAAAGACATAGTGGGGCAGGTGTACATCCATTATCCAAGGCAGAAACTTCATCTTCTCCATTGTACCAAAGTTGCCGTGAATGAAGGGAGAGGAAACTCCATGGACATTTTCATGCAAGCTTGATCCATCCCTCCATTTCAACTCCATTCACTTGGGTTCCTTCATGAAACTTTGTCTACTCATCACAAGGAAGAGTTTGATACTAAATTTGAGAAGTTTAAGCAAGGTTTAACAAACTCCAAGCATAAGGTAAGTTCATAATTTTGAAGATAGCTTTGTTAAGTTTTGTGTGCATGTTATGGGTGTTGGTTTTGTGAAGGAAATTTTGAAGTTTAAATAGTTATTGAGATAGCCATTTTTGGACAGCCATGGGGTCACACATTTGATGATTTATTATGCATATAATTGATGAGAAATAATGTTGATCATGGTAAATTAATAACCTAGTGAATTATTTCATGTTTATATGGTGATTTATGCACTTGGATGGGAATTGGTAACTTGTAAAGCACTTTGATGTTGAAGGACAAATTTGGGCAGCCTTGGGGACACTTGAATAAATGTGTATATTCATGGGAGTGTTGGCAGAATTGTGGCATTAAGGAATGAAGGATATGTGTATGAAATTATTGTGTAAAGTGTATGTGAGAATTAGTGGTGTTTATGTGTGTATGTAATGGTATTGAGATATTGTAAATGTGAATTATATTTGGTGTGTTGAGGGTAATGGTAATCTGCCCAAAATAATGTTAATGTAAAGTAGATTATACTGTGGTTAATGTACCAAAACAGATTGGTAGGGAAGTGAACCAAATTGCAAGGTATATGTGTGTTTGAAGTGGGGTGTGAAATGCATATTGAGGGCAGTGTACATTTTAGCCCATAACCTGAAATGTGTAACCTCAATTGGTATGAGACCAATTTGAGGTGAAACTAGGCACAAAATGTGCCAAATTTCATTGAGAAACCATACCAAAATTATGCTTGCAAGTTGATGTGAAAAATGACCAATTCGGATTAGGTACACTTGAGACCTAAAAACTGACCATTTGGGCAGCAGTGAGTATTTAGGCCATAACTCACTCAAAACAGGTCCAATTGACCTGAAATTTTAACCATGAATAGTTAAGACCCATACCTACAAGTCTTATGAAGACACCAAAACCCAGAAATGACCAGAAGCAAGTCAAAAAGCTTGCACAAGTTCGGGTCCAAAAACTGGCCGAACCAAAGTTGACCAAATTGACCAAAAAAATGACCTAATTGATGCCATTTGACCAGCAATAGTATAATGACCATAACTTGGTCTACTTAACTCGGATTGACCTGAAATTTTGCCCCGCGTGCAATAAGACCTAGATCTACAAGTTTGTAGTTTCGACCGAGACTCGAAAACCGAGGGAACTAGATCGTCCGGTTAGGTCAAACCAGTGTCCCGGAATCCAGTAATTTGCATTAAAATGCACTAAACAAGGAAATGACTTTGGTAAAATATACCGAACCTAAAACCCTATCGAATATGACATATTAACGACACTAAAACCTAATTTACCTAAAACGCAACGAGGGTCGGTATATTAGGTGATTAAGTGAATAATTGAGTTCAGTACATTATTTACCAAACACCATCGATAGAGACAGTTTAATTTAGCACTGAAACACTTCAAATTGTGTTTCTCAGATAACAAGGACTCAAAGAAAAGGGAAAGAAATATCGAGTCAAGACCAGAGACAAATATCGAGGTTTGTGCACAACTAGTTTTCAATCGATTTTGTTACGAATAATATTTCATATGATTAATTATATGTTATTGTTTTAAATTGTGTTTGTGCACAACAACTGTTTCTTTTGAATTATTTTCAATGGAAATAAATATTGACTATTTGCATATCATTGTTTTAAATTGTGGAAATGTGTTTGGTGGACACTTATTGATTGAAAAACATTGTGAATGGTTTGAAACTGTGAAAAATTGTTTGAATGGTATTTGATGGATACTTATTGATTGAAAAGCATCAGAAATGGTTTTGTGGAAATTGAAGTGAATTACGAATTGTGTTGCCATTTTGTGAATGAAATTATAACTTTGGAAATTTATTGGATTCTTACGGATCATTTGAATAAAATGTTTGGAATTGTTTTGACTCACAATTGGCATGACACTGATAATATGTTCCTCCTCCATTAATGGGGTGAGTGTGATTATTCCTCCCTCTTTGACTTATTAGTCTGGGGTGAGTATGATTATGTTCCTCCCTCTTTGACTTCCCAGTCTGAGGTGAGTATGGATGAGTACTCATTAGATAGCTAGCTTCCTCCCTCATTGATTTCGATTATTGGGGTGAGTATGTCTTGTCGTGGTGTACAACACGGCATATATGGAAAAATTGTGTCATGACTTAAATTGTGATATTGATTGGCAACACTGTATTCTCCAGTTATTTGATCGAATGGTGTTATTGATTTGCAAAACGATATTATTCAATTATTTGATCGAATTGTGTTATTGATTTGCAAAACGATATTATTCAGTTATTTGATCAAATTGTGTCATTGATTGGAAAAAACTGTGTTATTCAGTAATTTGATCAAATTGTGTATGAATTGGCAATACGGTATTCTTAAGCTATTTGACTAAATTGGGTTATTATGAATTTTGATAATTTGTGAATTGGAGTTTAAATTCCTTATGACATTCATTGTCTTGAAATCAACTATGGTTTTAAGTATCCACTAATGATATGATTTATGAATTGTGATTTAAAATTGTATTTGGTTAATGTTGTGCACCACTGAGACATTGTCTCGTGATAGATTTTATTCTTTATCGCACGTAGAGAGATAGACAGGGCAGCAGACTAGGCTGCTAGTACCGCCAGCGAGAGATTTTGGGTATAGTGAGTATACCATATGTGGCATTTTGTATTGTAATGTATATTCACTGTATGTATATTTTGTTCTTGGTTTTGAGCAGTTGTAAATTTAAGTTGTACAGTAAAGTTGTAAAATAATTATGAGTTATTTGGCTTGTAAAAATTGTGTTATATCTTTGTATCTTAGTCTTTGAAAATCACTGTGGATTTGACTTGAGAAATGTGTTGTGTTGATAAAAATGTTGGAGTTGAGATTTGAAAATATATTGAAGTGTTTTTTTACAGGTTTTCTGAAGAACTGTTTTGTCCAAAATACAAATGGCACCTTGCCAAAATTTTTGCAGATATTCCAAATAAATCAAATGAGTTAGTTGTTTCACTTCAGTTCACCAAAGTCTTTCACACCTGTAAATAGTGCTCACCACTGTAAAAGAAGTAAGAAAAGTTTTTAAAATCCCTTGTAGTGTATTTAATGGATTATCGTGAAGCGGAGTTGGTAATTCATTAGGTATACTACGGGATCATGTTATGCCTTACAGAGGGGTAGGGTGTGACATGTTTTAGTGGTATCAGAGCAAAGTTTTTAAATTCTGTTTTCACCTGTTATTTGAATGTTCTTTCTTCATAGTACAACTGCTCAATATCATTGTTTGATACATACAGTACATTACAGTATAAACATGCACTAACGATAGTAAATATCCTTATGTTATTTGTTCAGGAGATCTAAGATCCTCGCATTGAATATGGAAGAGGGTGATTGTTCAGTCGATCAGTCTATAGAGGCTGAGGTACAAAAATGGATTTTGAGGTGCTAGTAACAAGTCCGTTAGGACAGGAGGTCGGGGAAATAAATTTTGATGCATTAGTGATTAGTCCTTTAGGATAAGGATTGTGATAATAAGTGAAATTAGTTTTGGAAGAGTTTATCGGCGAAAAGTATTTGCTGACACACCATAAAATTATAAGCTAATTGGCGAGCCTACTTAATGTAAGGCAAGAGGACGTAAAAATAAGTTACAGAAATAGAATTGCTCTAGATGAAGGCAGAGATGTTACTGTTAGTAATTGTTAATGGATATTGTAATCAGAATAAGATTCGAATATCAGTGAATTCAAAAAGAATAAAAGATAACAAAGTTTGATCTATTGGGATGTATCGTAGTAACTATGCAATGTTCTTGATGTTTATACTGTAAGCTGCAGATTACAGTACTGACTTGAGATTATTGTGTAGAGCTACGTACTACCCGATAGTACACCTAGATAAGAATAGTTGCCAACGGCATCTGTTTTGGTATAGTTATGCCATGACAGAATTTAATTGTTAGAAATAAGTTTGAAAATCCTACTTAGGGATCTAAAACTCAAAAGTTAAAATATCGAAAGGTTATAGTTCAGTACAAAAGGAAGTAAGTTATAGAATATTGACAGATAAAAAGAGTTATGAAAGTAGAGAATTGAACAGTTGATTCATGTGTAACAAAGAAATATTACAAATGTGAGGAAGACTATGGACTAGAATGGTCAGAGGACCAATGACTGATGAATGATTCTAACATGACCTCAAGGGTCATTCAAGGAGCAACGTGAACCAAAATATTAGACAGCATAATAGTAAGAGGAGATTGGTGTTATCCAAACAAATTAAACATTGTATTAGATTGTTAAAAGTCTTACGATCATATAGAAAGGAGAAATAAACGTATGACTATTGTAAGATGGCTACTGGGTAAAAATTTCGTGGACGAAATTTATTTAAGGGGGGGAGAATTGTAACACCCCTAAGTTCGGTAGTGCGTTCTCATTAGGTGACCAGTCTTTGTCGGACAGCTAGGATGCCTAGAACCACACCTTGTTATGAGAGAGGAGACATAAATAATGAAATACAAAAAAAGAAAATACAAGAAAAACAAAGGAAAAATCATAGCAAAGAAATGTAACCGAATAAGTGAGCCGGGAAACCTAGCGATGGGTGACCGCACCGGGAAGTCACGGAGTGGACCGTTGACTAGCCCTGGACTGCGGGGAACCCTGGAAAACATTTTTAAGACTTAAATAGACCCTTGTTGAAGAATAAATATCATTAGAAAGATCAAAGAAAAATTAAATAATTAGTACAAAGAAAAGTGAGAAATCGAAAAACAGACAAAATACGGTGTTACCGAAAAATTGGGAATGCCACCCGAACAGGGGCATTATGGTCATTTGACATCCCGAATTGTCTTTTGACCTAAATTTCCATTAAAAATAAATAATATTACACTTAGAAAATGAAATGAAAAATTTGTTTAGTGGTACCTAAAATAAATAGCCAAAAATGGAGTGGAAATGGTGTAAATAACACATTAAACTTATAATATGGTTAAATAATGTGAGTGGGCCACTAAAGGAATAAACTAAAGACATAGTGGGGCAGGTGTACATCCATTATCCAAGGCAGAAACTTCATCTTCTCCATTGTACCAAAGTTGCCGTGAATGAAGGGAGAGGAAACTCCATGGACATTTTCATGCAAGCTTGATCCATCCCTCCATTTCAACTCCATTCACTTGGGTTCCTTCATGAAACTTTGTCTACTCATCACAAGGAAGAGTTTGATACTAAATTTGAGAAGTTTAAGCAAGGTTTAACAAACTCCAAGCATAAGGTAAGTTCATAATTTTGAAGATAGCTTTGTTAAGTTTTGTGTGCATGTTATGGGTGTTGGTTTTGTGAAGGAAATTTTGAAGTTTAAATAGTTATTGAGATAGCCATTTTTGGACAGCCATGGGGTCACACATTTGATGATTTATTATGCATATAATTGATGAGAAATAATGTTGATCATGGTAAATTAATAACCTAGTGAATTATTTCATGTTTATATGGTGATTTATGCACTTGGATGGGAATTGGTAACTTGGACAGCACTTTGATGTTGAAGGACAAATTTGGGCAGCCTTGGGGACACTTGAATAAATGTGTATATTCATGGGAGTGTTGGCAGAATTGTGGCATTAAGGAATGAAGGATATGTGTATGAAATTATTGTGTAAAGTGTATGTGAGAATTAGTGGTGTTTATGTGTGTATGTAATGGTATTGAGATATTGTAAATGTGAATTATATTTGGTGTGTTGAGGGTAATGGTAATCTGCCCAAAATAATGTTAATGTAAAGTAGATTATACTGTGGTTAATGTACCAAAACAGATTGGTAGGGAAGTGAACCAAATTGCAAGGTATATGTGTGTTTGAAGTGGGGTGTGAAATGCATATTGAGGGCAGTGTACATTTTAGCCCATAACCTGAAATGTGTAACCTCAATTGGTATGAGACCAATTTGAGGTGAAACTAGGCACAAAATGTGCCAAATTTCATTGAGAAACCATACCAAAATTATGCTTGCAAGTTGATGTGAAAAATGACCAATTCGGATTAGGTACACTTGAGACCTAAAAACTGACCATTTGGGCAGCAGTGAGTATTTAGGCCATAACTCACTCAAAACAGGTCCAATTGACCTGAAATTTTAACCATGAATAGTTAAGACCCATACCTACAAGTCTTATGAAGACACCAAAACCCAGAAATGACCAGAAGCAAGTCAAAAAGCTTGCACAAGTTCGGGTCCAAAAACTGGCCGAACCAAAGTTGACCAAATTGACCAAAAAAAAATGACCTAATTGATGCCATTTGACCAGCAATAGTATAATGACCATAACTTGGTCTACTTAACTCGGATTGACCTGAAATTTTGCCCCGCGTGCAATAAGACCTAGATCTACAAGTTTGTAGTTTCGACCGAGACTCGAAAACCGAGGGAACTAGATCGTCCGGTTAGGTCAAACCAGTGTCCCGGAATCCAGTAATTTGCATTAAAATGCACTAAACAAGGAAATGACTTTGGTAAAATATACCGAACCTAAAACCCTATCGAATATGACATATTAACGACACTAAAACCTAATTTACCTAAAACGCAACGAGGGTCGGTATATTAGGTGATTAAGTGAATAATTGAGTTCAGTACATTATTTACCAAACACCATCGATAGAGATAGTTTAATTTAGTACTGAAACACTTCAAATTGTGTTTCTCAGTTAACAAGGACTCAGCAAAAGGGAAAGAAATACTGAGTCAAGACCAGGAGACAAATATCAGAGGTTTGTGCACAACTAGTTTTCAACTGATTTTGTTCTGAATAATATTTCATATGATTAATTATATGTTATTGTTTTAAATTGTGTTTGTGCACAACAACTGTTTCTTTTGAATTATTTTCAATGGAAATAAATATTGACTATTTGCATATCATTGTTTTAAATTGTGGAAATGTGTTTGGTGGACACTTATTGATTGAAAAACATTGTGAATGGTTTGAAACTGTGAAAAATTGTTTGAATGGTATTTGATGGATACTTATTGATTGAAAAGCACTGTAAATGGTTTTTGTGGAAATTGAAGTGAATTACGAATTGTGTTGCCATTTTGTGAATGAAATTATAACTTTGGAAATTTATTGGATTCTTACGGATCATTTGAATAAAATGTTTGGAATTGTTTTGACTCACAATTGGCATGACACTGATAATATGTTCCTCCTCCATTAATGGGGTGAGTGTGATTATTCCTCCCTCTTTGACTTATTATGCTAGGGTGAGTATGATTATGTTCCTCCCTCTTTGACTTCGACCGAGGTGAGTATGGATGAGTACTCATTAGATAGCTAGCTTCCTCCCTCATTGATTTCGATTATTGGGGTGAGTATGTCTTGTCGTGGTGTACAACACGGCATATATGGAAAAATTGTGTCATGACTTAAATTGTGATATTGATTGGCAACCTTGTATTCTCCGTTATTTGATCGAATGGTGTTATTGATTTGCAAAACGATATTATTCAATTATTTGATCGAATTGTGTTATTGATTTGCAAAACGATATTATTCAGTTATTTGATCAAATTGTGTCATTGATTGGAAAAAACTGTGTTATTCAGTAATTTGATCAAATTGTGTATGAATTGGCAATACGGTATTCTTAAGCTATTTGACTAAATTGGGTTATTATGAATTTTGATAATTTGTGAATTGGAGTTTAAATTCCTTATGACATTCATTGTCTTGAAATCAACTATGGTTTTAAGTATCCACTAATGATATGATTTATGAATTGTGATTTAAAATTGTATTTGGTTAATGTTGTGCACCACTGAGACATTGTCTCGTGATAGATTTTATTCTTTGTCGCAGTAGAGAGATAGGCAGGCAGACTAGGTCGCTAGTACCGCAAATGAGAGATTTTGGGTATAGTGAGTATACCATATGTGGCATTTTGTCTTGTAAAGTATATTAACTGTATGTATATTTATTTATTGGTTTTGAGCAGTTGTAAATTTAAGTTGTACAGTAAAGTTGTAAAATAATTATGAGTTATTTGGCTTGTAAAAATTGTGTTATATCTTTGTATCTTAGTCTTTGAAAATCACTGTGGATTTGACTTGAGAAATGTGTTGTGTTGATAAAAATGTTGGAGTTGAGATTTGAAAATATATTGAAGTGTTTTTTTTACAGGTTTTCTGAAGAACTGTTTTGTCCAAAATACAAATGGCACCTTGCCAAAATTTTTGCAGATATTCCAAATAAATCAAATGAGTTAGTTGTTTCACTTCAGTTCACCAAAGTCTTTCACACCTGTAAATAGTGCTCACCACTGTAAAAGAAGTAAGAAAAGTTTTTAAAATCCCTTGTAGTGTATTTAATGGATTATCAGTAGACGGAGTTGGTAATTCATTAGGTATACTACGGGATCATGTTATGCCTTACAGAGGGGTAGGGTGTGACATAGTTCCTGCATATCATTAGAAATGTGAGAACTGGCACTAGTATCTAAAACTCAAGTTGTAGATGAACTATGAGTATCATCATAGTCTAAATAACAAGATATGGACATACCTTTCGAAGGTGTATCTCTTTTGTCCTTCAGAGAAGCAAGATACTTTGGGCAGTTCTGTTTCCAGTGCCCATCCTTCTGGTAGCGGAAACACTTTCCTTTGCCTCCATCAGCTTTAGTCTTCCCTTTCTGTTTAGCTATTTTCTTAGAAGGACCAGGAATCTGAGGTTTCTTTTTCTTATTGCCCTTTTTCCTGTTTGACTTTCCAATAGAAGAAGATGCAATCAAAGCAACCTCTTTTCCTTTATTGCCCAGCATATTCTTTTGGGCAATAACTAGCATGTTGAGTAAACCAGCTAAGGTGCATTCTTATTTAGTCATATGAAAATTTGTCACAAAATTCCCAAAAGACTCAGGAAGGGACTGAAGCATCAAATCCGTCTGTAGTTGGAAATCCATATTAAAGTCAATATGTTCCAGCTACTCAATTAGCCGAATCATCTTGTGGACATGATCCCCAACATTTTGTGTAACACCCCTCGCCCATCTACAATATAGCCGAGCAAGGCGTGTTACACGGCGTGCTGGAACACCTAATCTGTGATTATTTTTATGTAATATTCATATCATGCTGATACTATTTTCATATTTTGATAAAATCAGTGTTTCAAAAATGGTAATAAAAATTTGGCAATGTGCCATCTGTATTTCGGACAAATTGTCCTTCCAAACCTATTGAAAACAGTTTAATATGATAATATCAAAATCTTAAATATTTCACAGTCTCTATTTCTCAGTAAAGTCAATAGACTTTTACAGTCATTTAACAGTTCCATAATACAGTCCATAATAATTTAAATATATCCAGAAAATTTCCATGTTATTTAATATGTATAAAATATTACAAACTTTAGAGCTTTCATAACATTACAAAATACAGGGCCGAATTTCAAAAATACAACAAAAGTACAAAATACAAGATATCCTAAGTCCTACCACATATGCAATGCAGTGCAGATGACTCTGGACTCCTGTGCAGATCTGATGTCTCACCCAGTTGTAGGTTTGTTGGGCTCCCCAGCTGTGTCTCCAATACCTACGCATTATAAAAGCAAAGCGCTAAGCAATTTTACTTAGTGGTGCCAAATATAAAGAAATATACACTAAAATAAGGTAAATGAATTTATGACATCGGTATTCTTTACAATTGTTGATTCTACTTTTATTTGCTAACATTTCAATTTGTGCTAATTTTGGTGGTGTTGTATGCCATAAGACTAGATTTAACTATTTGAATTTAATAGCGCTTCAATTAACTGCCCGTGTAGCCTATATATTGACCAGACTGGATAAACGGATATACTGGCACTGGATACCTAGTACCTCAGGCAGTCACACCATCGGTCACAAAGTGTCTCCCGGCGTGCAAATAGTGTGGCTAAAAAGCCATATAGTCAATCTGGCGATAAGCCAAGAATAAATACACAATATGTATAGCCGTAGGCTATTAAAGTCACAGTGCGGCATAATAAGCTGTAAAAACACAGTATGGCATGAAGCCATTTACAGAACAACTGTCAGAATCCTCTTGGCATGCCAACCTATCCAAACTAGTCAACTAGGCAAACTAAGGCACATTATAAATTAATTGTTTAATTCATCAATTTTTTAGAGTTTACTAGCTATTATGTAATTCATAAGTCAATGCATATGTTGACCTTTTTAGGTACTATGGATAAGTTATTTCTAGCATCAACATATCACATATTGTAATTCAATATACTGCCAATATAGTGCAATTAACCATTTTTATAAGTTGGCATTCATTGCCAAATTGCTTCAAGCATCATTGTATGTAAATGTCAAATTCTCAATTTTTGGTGTGCTAGATTGGTCTAGCCTGAAGTCCTATTTCTCTTGGTTTTTAGCTTCTGGTCAAAGAAGCAAAATTATAGCTCTATGTTTTACTGCACTCGGGGCAAAATTTCAGGTCATTCTGAGTTGTATAGACCAAGATATGGTCAATTTATTAAAGCTGGACGGATTGCACCTTTAGTGCAAAATTTGGTCAATTTTAGGTCACTTTTAGTTCTGGCAGTTTTGGTACCCGAACTTGTGCAAGCTATTTGACTTGGTTCTGATCATTTCTGGGTTTTGGTGTCTTCATAAGAATTTTAGCTCCATGTTTAAGCTATCCATGGTAAAAATTTCATGTCAATTGGACCTGTTTTGAGTGAGTTATGGTCATCCTAATGATTACTGTTCATATGGTAAAAAATCTAGGTTGCAAGGTTGCCATTCCGGATTTGGTCATTTTTAAGGTCAGTTTCTAGGCAGAATTTTGGCAACATTTCCACATGAAAGTTGGCCTATTTGGTGTCTATTTTCACCCCCCATTGGTCTCATACCAATTGAGTTCATAGTTTGGCACTTATGATCTAATTTAGGTACTGCCATCAATACACAACAAATTCTGCCAGTGGAAGGTATCTGTCCCAACTTCCCTCAAACTCAATAACACAACTTCTCAGCATATCCTCGAGGACCTATCACATATGTTCGGTTATTATTATCATTATCAGTTCAATTATTGTTTACAATAACTCAATGAGTTTCAAATTTTCACTTGGATTATTCTTTCTGATTGTCCATCCGTCTGAGGATGAAAATCCATACTAAAATAGAGTTGTGTGCCCAAGGACTCTTGTAATTTCTTTCAAAATCTAGATGTAAACCTCGGGTCTCTATTAGATATAATGGAAAGTGGAATTCCATGTAGGCTAACTATCTCACTAATATACAATTCTGCTAGCTTTTCCAATGAGTAGTCAGTTCTGATTGGCAGAAAATGTGCTGATTTGGTCAACCTATCCACAATCACCCATGCTGTATCATGCTTCTTCTGAGTGAGAGGTAGACCACTGATGTAACACCCCTATGTTCGGTAGTGCGTTTTACTGTTCTAGTGACCAGTGTTGTCCGGACAGCTAGAATGCCTAGAACTACACTTCGAGATGAGTGAGGAGACATAAAATAATGAAATACAAGAAAAGAAAATACAAGAAAAACAAAGGAAAAATAATAGTAAAGAAATGCAATCAAGTTAAGAGAGCCGAGAACCCTAACGATGGGTGACCGCACCGGGAAGTCACGGCGTGGACCGTTGACTAACCCTGGACCGCGGGGAACCCTGAAAAATATTTTTAGGACTTAAAGAGACATCAATTGAAGTATAAATATCATTAGAAATATAAAATGAAAATTATATAATTAGTACAAAGAAAAGTGAGAAATCGAAAAACGGACAAAACCCGGTGTTACCGAAAAATTGGGAATACTACCCGAACAGGGGCATTGTGGTCATTTGACATCCCGAGTTGTCTTTTGACCTAAATATCCATTGAAAATAAATAATATTACACTTGGAAAATATAATGAAAAATTAATTTAGGGGTAGCTAATGTAAATAGTAAAAATGGAGGGTAAATTGACTAATTAACACATTTAAACATATAATATAGTTTATAATTGGTGAGTGGAGCACTAAGGATTATAATAACCATTAAATGGGCAGATTTCTCCACTAACTAACTCATTTTCTTTAAGCTTCCAACAATGGCCGATTGTTACTCCCAATTCTCCATGGAAAATTTTCCATGCAAAGCTTAATTCCCTCCCATTTTCAACATAAAACCATAAATTCTCTTCATTAAACTTGGTCCACACCTCTTGGGCAGATTATAGGGAACAAAAAGGAAGAAATTTGGTGAAGATTTAACAAGTCCCAACAATAGGTAAGTTTGAGTTTTTGATTATTGCTTTGTTAAAGTTTGTAAGGATATTATGGGTGTTTGATTTATGGAGAAATTTTTGAGTTTTGATGTTGAATGGGAATGTGCACTTTTGGCAGCCATGGAAGCACCTTGAAGGCAGTTTAATTGTGCTTGTAAATGGTGAATTAAATGATTGATTAAATGTATATTGTGTAGGAAATTTTTTGGGTGATGTATACTTAGTATATGTAAATGTAAAATGAAATTTAAAGCTTGGAAAGTAATGGAATGTAAGTGTACCATTGTGGCAGTTTACTAACTCTTGAGGAATGCTGGAATTCATGCTTGGTTTATGGAATAATGATGTTAAAACGTGTTGGTTGTTATGGCAGTTTGGGTGCATGTATGATGGTGTGAAGTTGGATATGTAAATGAGCATGAATTGGTGATTGAATTGTTGTAAATTGAGTTGGACAAATTCTGCACTTGTTGGTGCACATTGAATGTAATTGTAAGCTGCCAAAATGACCTATAATATGTTGTAAATTATGTTTAGGTTGCGGTACAACCAGAATTAGTTTGAATGTTAAGTTTGGTGAGTGTTAAAAGTGATGTTTGATATGTATGCAAGAATTACAATAAGGCAGTTTGAGTTTTCGGCCTAGAACTTTAATTATGTGGCTCCAATTGGTATGAGACCAATTGGAGGTGAAACTAGGCACAAAATGTGCCAACTTTCATGAAGAAAGCTTACCAAAATTCTGCTTGCAAGGTAGCTTGAAAAATGACCAAATCCGGATTAAGTGCAAGTAAGGCCTGAAAATTGACCATTTGGGCAGCAGTTAGTGTTTAGGCCATAACTCACTCAAAACAGGTCCAATTGACCTGAAATTTTAACCATGAATAGTTAAGACCCATATCTACAAGTATTATGAAGACACCAAAGCCCAGAAATGACCATAAGCAAGTAAAACAGCTTGCACAAGTTCGGGTCCAAAAACTGGCCGAACCTAAAATGACCTAAAGTGACCTAAAATGACCAATTTTGGTGCAATTTGACCAGCAATAGTAAAATGACCATAACTTGGTCTACATAACTCAGAATGACCTGAAATTTTGCTCCACGTTCCATAAGACATAGATCTACAAGTTTGTAGTTTTGACCGAAACCTGAAAACCGAGGGAACTAGGTCGTCCAGCTAGGTCAAACTAGTATCCCGGAATCCAGCAAATTGCAAGAAAACGCAAAATATATAGAAATGAATTTGGTAACATGTACCAACCCTAAAAGACTATCAAATGTGACATATTAGTGACAGTAAAACCTAATTTACCTAAAACGCATCGAGGGCCGATATATTAGGTTGATTAAGCAAATAATAGCATTCAATGAATTACTTATCAAGCATTATCGTTAGAGACAGTTTAATTAAGTACTGAAACACTTCAAATTGTGTTTCTCAGTTAGCAAAGACTCAGGAAAAGGGAAGGAAACACTGAGTCAAGACCAGGAGACAGTTATCAGAGGTTTGTGCATAACAACTATTTCTTTTGAATTTTTCAATTGAAATGAATTATGACTATTTGTACATTATTGTTTTAAATTGTGGAAATGTGTTTGAATGGATATTTATAGCTTGAAAAGCATTGTAAATAGTTTGAATGTGACACCCCTTACCCGACTACAGTGTAGCCGAGCAAGCAATGCCACTCAGTGTGCCGAGCACTCTATTTTATCTTAATTCATTTTTATTCTTCCTTTTGAATATAACTTGTGAAATATAATTTATTTAAGCCATTTATCGAAACTATAATTTATTTGAGGTTCCGAGAATTTTATAGAAAATCCGGCAGAGTACCGGCTGAAAATAGAGAAAACAGTTCTTCGGAACCTGTGAAAAACACTTCCTATGATCATATTCAATCATCTCATCACTCTCAAACTTCAATATCAAAATCTCAACATTTTTCACCATTCATTTCTCAATCATTCATCTCATGTGATAATCATGTACAAGTCACAGTTATGTATTCACTTTTCCTTTCACAAACACAATTTTCTTAACAATTCCTCTATTTGTCATTCATTCATTTCACATCATCATTAGACTCAAATCATAAATGAATTCTCACATGTGATTTATAATCACAATTTACAAGTACTTACATTAATACAAAATTATATTACATTTGTTCAAATACATATGATAAAATAAGAGTTTAATTACCAAATTTAAAAAAATCTCAAAATACAAAATGGGACCTAGTGTCCTACCAATGCACTGTGGATGGTGAGGTGACACGGACACTATGCAGAACTGTGAACTGCCTTACCGAATTTGTGGTCTACTAGGCCCTCTGTCCAAATCTTCAGTACCTACGCGTTGCAAAAGCGACGCGCTAAGCATAAAGCTTAGTGGTGCCAATAATACAAGAAAATATAATATGCAAATAAAAATAATAATTTCCTTGCTATTGTGTTCACAAGAGATGAATAATTACTAACTTATTGTTTAGTCGAGGGCTAATCATGTTTTATGATATTAACTTCTTCATGCATTTCGTTAATTATTTTCTTCATGATCTTGAGCTTCTTTGTATTTTTGTAATCGTTCCTGATACTTAATTTTCGTATTTTCTTTAATAATCAGTTCAATCACAGTTATACTTTTCCATGCCCAAGTAACCTATACTGGATGACTGGACTGGATAACGGGTCATTGGCACTGGACACCGCGGTGCCTCGGGCCGTCATACCATGGGACGCAGAACGTCAACCATGTATGCAGTCAGTATGGCTAAAAAGCCATGATATCACATAATCGGGCATAAAAGCCATGCATACGGGCATAAAAGCCATGAATACGGGCATAAAGCCATGAATACAGGCATAAAGCCTTTTGCAGTACTGCTAAAACAATACCCTATTAGCATGCCAAACTATCCAAACCAATCTTGTTAGGTATACTAGGGCATTTGATACTTTAAAATTCTTCAATCTTTGAATTTTAACTTTTGGTGTCACTATTCATTTCATTGGTCAACAAGAAAGTTGACTTTTGCATAGAGAGTAGGTACATTGACTTTGGCACTTCAAACATATCACATTTTTCATTTAAAACTTGTTGGAAGTGACCACCATTACCATTTCTAGGCTTAAACCAAGGGAACAAAACTTTTCAGTTTTTGAAGCTTAAATTTACTATTCCATTAAGCACTGTTACAGTGGGAATTTGAGGAAATGGTAAACATGAAAGTTGTTCCCTATTTTGTCTAGTTGAATTTCCTTTTTTGAATCACTCCATTTGGAGTTTTGTAGCTCAAGTTATGGCCAAAATAAATTTACTGTTCATGTGCACTATTCATGCTGAGATTTTGGGTCTGGCAGATTTTTGGTCCAACTTTGTTCAGTAATTTGGTCAAGTTAAGTTCATAATTTGGTCTAACTTTCTTCATATGAAATGTTCTACCATACCTTAGGTTTCCATCGGTTCAAGAATCGCCTAAATCCGAGTTTTCTAGAGAGAGTTATAGACATCCAAACATTATTGCTCAAATGAAAATCTGCAGAGTTTCAGGTTTGATAACTTAACTTTGCTCAATAATTGAATGAGTTAATGACATAATTTGGGGTAGGTTTCTTCATGAAAGTTGTTTGTTTATATCTTATCTTGTTTCTGTAAACATTTCAGGTCAATTGACCATATCTACAGTGAGTTATGGCCAAATGAACTGTTCATTTGGTCATTTCTGCAGGTGCTGGTTGCAGGGTATCCGGAATGGGGCCAACTTTTGGTCCTCTTGCTTTGGTCTTTTGGGCATGGTTTCTTCAGCAAAAATGTGCCATTACAAGCCTAGTTTCATGTCCAATTGGCCAAACACCAATTGGACCAACACAGCTCAAGATATGGCAGTCCAAGTGGACTGAAATTTGATCACCTCTTTGCACTCATGGGGCAGCCTGCCCATTCCACTTTGCCATGCAATAATTCACTCCTAATTATGGTCAACTTACCTCAAATGGTCACTAATTGACTATTAGAATGTTCTTTAACAATTTCATAAGCAAAGTCAAATTTTCACTCCTAAACCCTAGCTCAAAGTCATGGTTTTCACAATTTCTTTAGTTAACTCTTTCATCCTTGTATATATATATGTATACACTTTAAACATAATCTCCAATTCACTCTAAGTCCATTAATACAATCAAACTCATTCCTTCCTAGGGCTGCCGAAAATTCATAATGTCCATATACATAGATTCCATTCATTTAATTCACAAAACCTTACTCACTTTAAGTCTTTAACATGAATTAAAAGAGATTTAAGTGTAAATAGGCACTAACCTTGAATAGGGCAGAATTTCAAACTACCCAAACTCCTTCTTTCTTCTTCTTTTGGCTGCCTAGAGGTTACTCATGTTGCTAGGTTAATTTTTTGTGAAGCTAGGTTATGATTTTGTTGGGTAGAAATGGGTGAATCAAGCTTTGAAAAGCTTGAATATACTTAGCTATGGAAGAAGAGGTTCACGTCCAAATGAAGAAGAAGAACCAGAAAATTTGTTTCTTCATTTGTCATTTTTCTCTTTTTAATTTGGCTTGTTGGGTTGTGATTGGTGGAAGCCTTCCAAATGACATCATGTGATGTCATATTTAGGTTTTTCTTTCATTTTCTTTTCTTCTTTTCTCTACTCATTTTCACTTTAATTTTTAGTAATATTTATTCATATTTTATGTCATATTAATTATTTACTTAACTGGACAAGTCGGCCAAAAATCACCTCTGAAGGCGAAATGACCAAAATGCCCTCCGTTTGGCTTAACGGGTCAAAATTGGCTGTACCGATTGAAAAAATTTTCTAAATATTTTCTTGGCATTCTAATGCCATGGGAACCTCAATAACCCTTCTCTGGAGTCCCAAAAATTATTTTATGAATTTTTTTCCGGGTCTAGGGCTCCTCGTTGCGAGAACCGCAACTTCCCTCTGGTTACCCATCGCTTGGGCACCGGCTCATTTAACTTGGTTGTATTTTATTTCTAAAATTTTTACTATATTTTTCTTATTAATATTTGAGTTAATTATGGTTCCTGACTTTAGTTTAAATATTTTTTCAGACGTTCTAGCTGTCCGGACCGACAGGTCAGGAGCGATGAGAATGTCTGAGTTGCTCTGATGAGGGTGTTACATTGAAACTGTGAGAAATTGTTTGAATGATATTGATGGATACTTATTGATTGAAAAATATTAGAAATGGTTTGAAACCATAGCTATCATGTATTTTGATTGTATTCTTCGTTAGCTTGTCTAGTGGGACGAATTGAATTCCCTCTCTGGCTGAAGTGTTGAGGTGTGTGCCTGTTGAGGACGAATTGGATGATACTCATATTTTTGCTAGCTAGCTATGTTATTCCTCATTAGTCATCAACTTTTGGGACGAATTGAATACCTCATTAGCCATCGGCTTTTGGGACGAATTGAACATTGGAACATGATTAAGCTGTGTGTGATTTATTGATATGTATTGTGAGATTGTGAAATGAATTTAAACTCTTATTAACATACACTATCTTTTGAATTTAACCATGATCTGACTTATTGAAATTTATTGTGATATTGAGAAATGGAGTTTAAATTCTTGTTGACAATTACTGTCTTGAAATTAACTATAGTTTTAAGTATCCACTATTTATATGATTTATGAATTGTGATTTAAAGTTGTATTTGGTTAATGTTGTGCACCACTGAGACATTGTCTCAGCGATAACTTTTTATTGCTGTCGCAGGTAGACAGATAGACAGGGCAGCAGACTAGGCTGCTAGTACATCCAGCAAGAGATTATCGGGTATAACGAGTATACCCCATTTTGCATTTTGTACTGTAATGTATAACCACTGTATGTATATATTGTTTTTGGTTTTGAGCAGTTGTAAATTAAAATTGTGCATTGAAGTTGTAAAGTAAATTATGAGATATTTTGACTTGTAAAATTTGTATTATATTTCTTTTATCTCAGTCTTTGAAAAATTACTATGGATTTGAGTTGAGAAATTTGTTGTGTTAAGAAACATGTTGGAGTTGAGATTTGGAAATATATATTGAAGTGCTTTTTACAGGTTTTCTGAAGAACTGTTTTATCCAAAATACAGATGGCACTCTGCCAAAATTTTTATAGAAATTCCAAATAATTCAAATGTGTTAGTTCTATCGCTTCAGTTCAAAAAGGTTTTTAACACCTGTAAAAGTGCTCACCACTGTAAAAGAAGTAAGAAAAGTTTTTAAAATCCCTTGTAGTGTATTTAATGGGTTATCAGTAGACGGAGTTGGTAATTCATTAGGTATACTACGGGATCATGTTATGCCTTACAGAGGGGTAGGGTGTGACAACTGACAAAGTCCATAGTGACTCAATCCCATTTCCATTCAGGTATGTTTATGGGCTGTAACAAACCTTATGGAACTTGATGTTCTGCTTTGACTTGCTAACATGTCAAACATCTAGTTACATAGTTAACTATGTCCTTCATACCTGGCCACCAGTATTGGATTTTCAGGTCATTGTATATTTTTGTGCTTCCTGGGTGCATAGCATACACACTATTATGTACTTCTTTCAGAATACTGGTTTTCAATTCTTTATCATCTGGAACACACACTCTTTCTTTATAGTACAGGCACCCATTTTCTTTCACTTCATATTCAGTTTCCTTCCCTTCAGTGATTTTGCCCATAACAGTCATTAATTTCTCATTTTTCTTCTGCCCATCTCGTATCTGTTGTAACAGATTCGGCTTCACTTGCAACTTAACCAAAATAACTCCATCATGAGTTAAGGACAGTTGGGCATTCAGAGATCTTAATGCTACAATAGATTTTCTGCTTAAAGCATCAACGATTACATTTGCCTTCCCAGGGTGGTAGTCAATCACACAATCATAATCTTTTAAGAATTCAATCCATTGCCTCTGTCTCAAATTAAGCTCCTTTTGGGTTGGCAGATACTTCAGACTCTTATGGTTTGTTATATGTAGCATTTTTCTCCATACAAGTAATGCCTCCATATCTTCAATGCAAAGATAATTGCTGCTAACTCCAAATCATGAGTAGGGTAATTCTTTTCACGTGGCCTTAACTGCCTGGAAGCATATGCGACCACTTTTCCTTCTTGCATGAGTACACACCTCTAACCCATTATGTGAGACATCACTGTAGGCTACAAAGTCTTTTCCCGACACTAGCTGTGTTAACACTGGTGCCTCTGTCAACATAGCCTTTAGCCTCTCAAAACTGGCTTGACACTTGTCATTCCAGTCAAATTTCATATTATTGTGTAGTAATTTGGTTATTGGAGCAGCTATCAGGGAAAATCCCTTTACAAATCTTCTATAATATCCAGCTAACCCCAAGAAACTTCTAATCTCAGTTGTATTTCTAGGAGGCTTCCTGTCACACCCTACCCCTCTGTAAGGCATAACATGATCTCGTAGTATACCTAATGAATTACCAACTCCGTCTACTGATAATCCATTAAATACACTACAAGGGATTTTAAAAACTTTTCCTACTTCTTTTACAGTGGTGAGCACTATTTACAGGTGTTAAAAAACCTTTTTGGTCAAGTGATAGAACTAACACATTTGAATTATTTGGAGTTTCTGTAAAAATTTTGGCAGAGTGCCATCTGTATTTTGGGTAAAACAGTTCTTCAGAAAACCTGTAAAAAGCACTTCAATATTTTTCCAAATCTCAACTTCAACATATTTCTCAACACAACATATTTATCAGCTCAATTCCACAGTGATTTTTCAAAGACTGAGATAAAAGAAATGTAATACAAATTTTACAAGTCAAAATAACTCATAATTTACTTTACAACTTCAATGTACAATTTTAATTTACAACTGCTCAAAACCAAAAACAATATGTACATACAGTGAACATACATTACCGCACAAAATACAAAATGTGGTATACTCGTTATACCCGAAAATCTCTCGCTGGAGGTAATAGCAGCCTAGTCTGCTGCCCTGTCTGTCTATCTACCTGCGACAGCAATAAAAAGCTATCGCTGGTAGCAAGTAAACTTACTGCATAATGGCTCAGGCAGGAAAATTCTCTTTCATACTCAGCCACTGATCTGTTCCCCTGTTTCAGACTTAGGAATTCTTGTAACTTCTGGTCTACATAAGCATCAGGGACATATTTCTGTCTGAATTCCCTGAGAAAGTCATTCCATGTTAGCTGCAGTTCTACTGCATCGTGGGAATGGTTTTCCACGATCATAAGCATCTCCTTATAACAAAGATACAGAGTATTCGAATCGAGCTCCTGCAGACAATGCAGTTTCTTGAATACCCTATCCATCCTTTCTAACCATTGTTCAGCTTCTAGAGGATCTACTGTCCCCTTAAACTCTGTAGCCCCATACTTCATCAATTTATCATACTGCCTAGTAGGAGATTGTGGTTGTACCACTAGTGTCTGTATTGGGACTTGAGTAGGCACATTACCAGCCATTTGTTGGAACATTGCAGCCATCTGCGAGTGAATCGAGCAGAAGCTGCAGATCTGCAGGGGCTGGTGTAGCTGAACCACTGACATTATGTAGGCCTGGGGCATCCCCTTGCACCTCAGCCTCAATAGATTGATCGACTGAACGATCACCCTCTTCCATAGTCAATTCGAGGATTTTAGACCTCCTGAACAATTAACACAAGGATATTTCCTCCCATTAGTGCATATTTATAATGTAATGTACTGTATGTATCAAACAATGATATTGAGCAGTTGTACTATGAAGAATGAATATTCAAATAACATGTGAAAATTGAATTTAAAAACATTGCTCTGATACCACTAAAACATGTCACACCCTACCCCTCTGTAAGGCATAACATGATCCCGTAGTATACCTAATGAATTACCAACTCCGTCTACTGATAATCCATTAAATACACTACAAGGGATTTTAAAAACTTTTCCTACTTCTTTTACAGTGGTGAGCACTATTTACAGGTGTTAAAAAACCTTTTTGAACTGAAGTGATAGAACTAACACATTTGAATTATTTGGAGTTTCTGTAAAAATTTTGGCAGAGTGCCATCTGTATTTTGGGTAAAACAGTTCTTCAGAAAACCTGTAAAAAGCACTTCAATATTTTTCCAAATCTCAACTTCAACATATTTCTCAACACAACATATTTATCAACTCAATTCCACAGTGATTTTTCAAAGACTGAGATAAAAGAAATGTAATACAAATTTTACAAGTGAAAATAACTCATAATTTACTTTACAACTTCAATGTACAATTTTAATTTACAACTGCTCAAAACCAAAAACAATATGTACATACAGTGAACATACATTACCGCACAAAATACAAAATGTGGTATACTCGTTATACTCGAAAATCTCTCGCTGGAGGTAATACTACCTAGTGCCCCTGCTCTGTCTGTCTACCTCCTGGGCAAAAAAAAAGCTATCGCTGAGACAATGTCTCAGTGGTGCACAACATTAACCAAACACAAATTTAAATCACAATTCATAATTCAAATAAATAGTGGATATTTAAAAACCATAGTTAAATTCAAGACAATAAATGTCATAAGGAATTTAACACAATATCACAATAAATCTCAGTAATCAAAACATAGTTAAATTCAAAAGACAGTAAATGTCAATAAGAATTTAAACTTCATTTCACAAATTATCAAATCGCATAACAACACAATTTAGTCGAATAATTTAAGAATACAGTGTTGCCAATTCATTCACAACTTAAGCCATGACACAAATTTCCGATCAATGCCGCATTGTACACCACGACAAAGCAATCACAACCCCACTAATCGAAATCAATGAGGAAGGGAGCTAGCTATATAATGAGTACTCATCCGATCACCTCAACTGGTAAACCAGAGAGGGAGAAAAATAAACGATCACGACTCCATAAATGGAGAAGGAAAATAAACGATCACAACCCCATAAATGGAGAAGGAATGATATGATACTGTCATGCTAAGTGTGAACACAAAATCAATTCCAAACATTTTATTCAAATGATTCGTGAGAATCCAATAAATTTCCAAAGTTATAATTTCATTCACAAAATGGAAACACAATTCATAATTATCTTTAATTTCCACAAAAACCATTTACAGTGCTTTTCAATCAATAGTATCCATCAAATCATTTACAATGCTTTTCAAGCAATAAATATCCATTCAAACACATTTCCACAATTTGAAACAATAATGTACAAATAGTCATAATTCATTTCAATTGAAAAATTCAAAAGAAATAGTTGTTGTGCACAAACACAATTTAAATCAATAACATATAATTAATCATATGAAATCTTATTCAGAATAAAATTAGTTGAAAACTAGTTGTGCACAAACACAATTTAAATCAATAACATACAATTAATCATATGAAATATTATTCAGAGTAAAATCAGTTGAAAACTAGTTGTACACAAACACAATTTAAATCAATAACATACAATTAATCATATGAAATATTATTCAGAGTAAAATCAGTTGAAAACTAGTTGTGCACAAACCTCTGATGACTGTCTCCTAGTCTGGACTCAGTGTTTCCTTCCCTTTTCCTGAGTCTTTGGTAACTGAGAAACACAATTTGAAGTGTTTCAGTACTAAATTAAATTGTCTCTAACGATAATGTTCGATAAATAATTCACTGAAGGCTATTATTTGCTTAATCATCTAATATACCGACCTTCGATGCGTTTTAGGTAAATTAGGTTTTTGTGTCATTAATATGTCCCATTCAATAGGGTTTTAGGGTTGGTACGTTTTACCAAACTCATTTCCTTGTTTAGTGCATTTTAATGCAACTTGCTGGATTCCGGGATACTAGTTTGACCTAGCCGGAAGACGTAGTTCCCTCAGTTTTCAGGTTTCGGTCAAAACTAAAAACTTGTAGATCTATGTCTTATTGCATGTGGGGCAAAATTTCAGGTCAATCAGAGTTATGTAGACCAAGTTATGGTCATTATACTATTGCTTGTCAAATGGCATCAAATTAGGTCAATTTGGTCAACTTTGGTTCGGCCAGTTTTTGGACCCGAACTTATGCAAGCTGTTTGACTTGCTTCTGGTCATTTTTGGGCTTTGGTGTCTTCATAATACTTGTAGGTATGGGTCTTAACTATTCATGGTTAAAATTTCAGGTCAATTGGACCTGTTTTAAGTGAGTTATGGCCTAAACACTAACTACTGCCCAAATGGTCAGTTTTCAGGCCTCACTTGCACTTAATCCGAATTGGTCATTTTTCATATCACCTTGCAAGCAGAATTTTGGTATACTTTCTCAATGAAAGTTGGCACATTTTGTGCCTAGTTTCACCTCCAATTGGTCTCATACCAATTGAGGTTACACATTTAAAGTTATAGGTTAAAATGCATACTGCCCTTAATTACCTTGCTTAAACCTACATCAATGACACATTTACCTTACTATATGTTCACTTCCCTTACCAATTCTGTTTTGGTACATTACCAAAACCATATACCACTTCACTTTAAAGTCACTTTGGACAGATTACAATTATCCTCAATACACCAATTAAAACTCAAATTTACAAAGTCTAAGTACAATCACATATACACCTAAACATTACTAATTCTTACATACACTTTACACAATCACTCTATATACATATCCATCAATCCTCAATGTCAATATTCTGCCAATACCTTCATAAACACATACATTTATCCAAGAGTCCCAAGGCTGCCAAAAATCTTCACCATGCCAAAGTGTCCTACAATTCATCAATTTCCATTCCAAGTGCACAATCACCATATACATGTGGAATAATTTACTAGGATATTAAATCACCCTAATCAACATCATTTCTCATCAAATATATGTATAAATATTTCCTTAAATACATAACTCCATGGCTGTCCAAAATGAACATATCAATAACTCCTCAAACTTGAAAATTTTCTTCACAAATCCAACACCCATAACATGTACACAAAGTTTAACAAAACAATATTCAAAAAATGTAAACTTACCTATAGTTGGAACTTGCTAAACCTTGATTAAACTTCTTGATTTTGGTATCAAGCTCTTCCTTATGATGTGTAGACAATCTTTAATGAAGAAACCTAAGTGATTAGAAGTGAAATGAGGGAGAGGATGAAGCTTCAAGCTACACGGCAATGGAGGTTTATCCTTCTCTTCAATTCGGCATGGATGAGGAACCTTGAAGAAATGAGTTTTTAGATTGTATATTAGGTATACACCTGCCCCATTATGTTTTTATTTTATTCCTTTAGTGGCCCACTCACTCAATTAATCATATAATATGTTAAATTCTCACTTATTCCACATTAAACCCTTAATTCTTGTTATTTACTTTAGGTACCACCAAATTAATTTTTCATTTTATTTTCTAAGTGTAATATTATTTATTTTTAATTGACATTTAGGTCAAAAGACAATTCGGGATGTCAAATGACCATAATGCCCCTGTTCGGGTTGCATTCCCGATTCTTTGTACTAATTATTTAATTTTTCTTTGAACTTTCTAATGATATTTATTCTTCAATAAGGGTCTATTTAAGTCCTAAAAATGTTTTCCAGGGTTCCCCGCAGGCCAGAGTTAGTCAACGGTCCACGCCGTGACTTCCCGGTGCGGTCACCCATCGCTAGGGTTCTCGGCTCGCTTAACTTGGTTACATTTCTTTGCTATTATTTTTCCTTTGTTTTTCTTGTATTTTTTTTCTTGTATTTCATTATTTTATGTCTCCTCACTCATATTGAGGTGTAGTTCTAGGCATCCTAGTGTCCAGGACAACACCGTCACGGAACGATGAGAACGCACTCTAGAACTTAGGGGTGTTACACTTCCATTCCATCACTGCTTCAATTTTCTTGAGATCCACTCTAATCCCTTCAGCTGATACTACATGTCTAAGGAATGAAATCTCATTCAACTAGAACTCACACTTGGATAATTTAGCATACAGTTTCTTCTCTTTTAAAATCTGCAGAACAATTCTCAAATGCTCATCATGTTCTGCTTTATCCTTGGAATACACCAGGATGTCATCAATGAAGACCACTACGAACCGATCTAAGTATGGATGGAAGATATGGTTCATAAGGTCCATGAATGCTGCTGGAGCATTTGTTAACCCAAATGACATCACCAGGAATTCATAATGCCCATACTGGGTTCTAAATGAAGTCTTAGGCACATCTGCATCCTTAACCCTTAGCTGATGATACTCTGATCTGAGATCAATCTTAGAAAACACACCGGCTCCCTTCAACTGATCAAACAGATCATCAATTCTAGGCAATGGATACTTGTTCTTCACTGTTACTCTGTTTAACTGCCGGTAATCAACACATAACCTCAATGTCCCATCTTTTTTCTTAACACACAGTACTGGAGCTCCCCACGGAGACACACTAGGGCGTATGAACCCCTTGTCTAGTAATTCTTGCGGCTAGATTTTTAACTCTTTCAATTCAGCAGGTGCCATCCTATAAAGAGCAATTGAAATTGGAGCTGTACCCGGCATAATCTCAATAGCAAATTCAACTTCCCTTTCTGGTGGCAAGCTAGGCAATTCCTCAGGAAATACCTCAGAGAAATCCCTTATTGTGGGTATGTCAAACAAGTTAAGTTTACCCTGCCTAGTGTCAACCATATGCGCCAGATAGGCTTCACACCCTTTTCTCAACCATCTCCTTACAACTGTAGCTGAGATGAAATTGGACAAGAAATCTGTCCTTTCACCCACAACTGTTATTTCTTTGTTCTCAGTAGTTTTCAGAGAGATTCTCTTCAATTTACAATCTACTATTGCCTGATGATGGGATACCAGTCCATTCCCAAAATCACATCAAACTCATGGAAAGGCAGTTCGATTAAGTCTGTTGAGAACTCTTTCCCTTGAATCTTCAATGGACAGCCCTTATACACCTTGTTTACTACCACACTATGGCCTAGCAGATTTGTGACCCGGATGTCTTAGTCACTTTCCTCTACTGGTATTCCCTTTTCTACGGGCAGCTTGATACAAATATATGAATGAGTAGATCCAGGATCCACTAATGCATGCACAAAAGTATTATAGAGGCGGAACGTACCCTTGATGACATCTGGAGCATCCAGTTCCTCCTGTGCCCTTATAGCATAGGCTCTGGCTGGTTTTCTGCCTTCTGCTCTCTCCACAGACTCTGACACAAGTTTCTGTGAAGTACTGGTTGCCTCAGCCTTACCCGGCTTTCTACCCCTTGGAGCTAGAGGGGCAGGCCTAACAGTTGATACTGGAGTCGATGTAGCAGTTCTACAAGGACAATCTCGGACTAGGTGGTCTGTAGATCCACACCATAAACAAGCACCTATCATCCTCCAACATTCACCCTTATGCCATTTTTGGCAATTTGGGCAAGCAACAGAACTGTTGGGGCTGGTCCCCTGAATCCTGTCCCTGGAGAGCTAGCCATTAAAGGTGTGGACTGGCCTCTCCTCAGTGCAAATAGAGATTTGGGCCTCTGTGACTGACCCTGACTTGGTGGTCTACTGAAACTCTGAGTAGGCGAACCTCTGAATTTCTTATTAGGGGCAGAAGATGTACCGATCTGACCCTGACCTCTTTTCTGCTGTGTGTCCCTTCTGTTCTGCTCATTCATTCTAACTTTTTCAACCTTCAGTGCAGCTTCCACTAACTTGGCAAACTCTTTAATCCCCAAGGTTGTAATCATTACTTTAATGTTCTCATTGAGTCCTTCCTCAAATCTCTTGCATTTCTTTGCCTCATTAGGGACTATTTCCCACCCATAGCGGCTCAGTTTGACAAATTCTCTTTCATATTCAGCCACTGTCAGCTGTCTCTAGCATAGGGTAATAAACTCCCTTCTCTTTTCTTCCAAGCATACACTGCCCACATACTTCTTTCTGAACTCAGTGAGAAAGAAAGCCCAAGTTATCTGTTCTAGTGGCACCTCACTAGTTGTTGTATCCCACCATTGGTATGCATCATCTTGCAGTAGTGATACAGCAGCTTCCAAATTTTGCTCTGTAGTACAATGAAGTTGTTTCAAGACTCTTCCAGTTTTGTCAAACTAGTTTTCAACTGTTACAAAATCATCTTCCCTTTTGCCCAGAAAATCCACTGCTCCAAACTTCTTGAGTCTCCCCATATGAGATTTTTGATGTGGAGGTGGTGGTGGTGGTGGCGGCATAACTCCTGCCATTTGCCTAAAGAACTCAGCCATTTGTTAAAATGTGGCTGTTGCATCTGGTAATGGTAGAGCAGGTTCCCTCCTGTCTCCTGGTTCAGTCATAGATGGAGCACAACTTTTTACTTCCTCATCGGCCGCTCTCTGTGATGTGGAGTCCATATTCTGATCAAAATAACATATCAAAAGATCTGCATTAGAGTCATCTTAACACTTACAATACAATGCATGATATGCAATCTATATAGGTCTAGAAACGCCTAAACCGTGCTCTGATACCACTAAATGTAACACCCCTCACCCATCTACAGTATAGCTGAGCAAGGCGTGCTATACGACGTGCCTGAACACCTAGTCTGTGATTATTTCATTTCCTGAACTCAATTTGATTTTAAGAAGTCTTTTATGTAATATTCATATCATGCTGATACTATTTTCATACTTTGATAAAATCAGTGTTTCAAAAATGATAATAAAAATTTGGCAAGGTGCCGTCTGTATTTCGGACAAACTGTCCTTCCAAACCTGTTGAAAAACAGTTTAATATGATAATATCAAAATCTCAAATATTTCACAGTCTCTATTTCTCAGTAAAGTCAATAGACTTTTACAGCCATTAAACAGTTCCATAATACAGTCCATAATAATTTAAATATATCCAGAAAATCTCCATGTTATTTAATATGTACAAAATATTACAAACTTTAGAGCTTTCATAACATTATAAAATACAGGGCCAAATTTCAAAAATATAACAAAAGTATAAAATACAAGATATCCTAAGTCCTATTATGTAAGCAATGCAGTGCAGATAACTCTGGACTTCTCTGCAGATCTGATGTCTCACCCGGTAGTAGGTCTGCTGGGCTCCCCAGTTGTGTCTCCAATACCTACGCATTACAAAAGCAACGCGCTAAGTAATTTTGCTCAGTGGTGCCAAATATAAAGAAATATACATTAAAATAAGGTAAATGAATTTATAACATCGGTATTCTTTACAATTGTTGATTCTATTTTTATTTGCTAACATTTCAATTTGTGCTAATTTTGGTGGTGCTGTATGTTAGAAGACTAGATTTAACTATTTGAATTTAATAGTGCTTAAATTAACTACCCTTGTAGCCTATATACTGACCAGATTGGATAAACGGATATACTGGCACTGGGTACCTAGTACCTCAGGCCGTCACACCATCGGTCACAAAGTGTCTCTCGGGGTGTAAATAGTGTGGCTAAAAAGCCATATAGTCAATCTGGCAATAAGACAAGAATAAATACACAATATGTATAGTCGTAGGCTATTAAAGTCACAGTACGGCATAATAAGCCGTAAAAATACAGTATGGCATGAAGCCATTTACAAAACAGCTATCAGAATCCTATTGGCATGCCAACCTATCCAAATTAGTCAACTAGGCAAACTAGGGCACATTATAAATTAATTGTTTAATTCATCAATGTTTTAGAATTTACTAGCTATTATGTAATTCATAAGTCAATGCATATGTTGACCTTTTTAGGTACTATGGATAAGTTGTTTCTAGCATCAACATGTCACATATTGTAATTCAATATGCTGCCAATATAGTGCAATTTACCATTTTTATAAGTTGGCATTCATTGCCAAATTGCTTCAAGCATCATTGTATGTAAATGTCAAATTCTCAATTTTTGGTGTGCTAGATTGGTCTAGCCTAAAGTCCTATTTCTCTTGGTTTTTAGCTTCTGGTCAAAGAAGAAAAAATGTAGCTCTATGTTTTATTGCACTCAAGGAAAAATTTCAGGTCATTCTGAGTTGTATAGACCAAGATATGGTCAATTTACTAAAGCTGGACAGATTGCACCTTTAGTGCAAAATTTGGTCAATTTTAGGTCACCTTTAATTCTGGCAGTTTTGGTACCCGAACTTATGCAAGCTATTTGACTTGGTTCTGATTATTTCTGAGTTTTGGTGTCTTCATAAGAATTGTAGCTCTATGTCTAAGATATCCATGGTAAAAATTTCAGGTCAATTGGACCTGTTTTGATTGAGTTATGGTCATCTTAATGATTACTGTTCATATGGTCAAAAATCTGGTTTGCAAGGTTGCCATTCCGGATTTGGTCATTTTTAAGGTCAGTTTCTAGGCAGAATTTTGGCAACATTTCTACATGAAAGTTGGCCTATTTGGTGTCTATTTTCACCCCCCATTGGCCTCATACCAATTGGGTTCATATTTTGGCACTTATGACCTAATTTAGGTACTGCCATCAATACACAACCTGCACAAGACACTTATACTTCCAATTTGATATTCCTTCTCCTCCTCATTACTTCAATATTCAATCAATGTCACTTCCATATATATATTGTACACAATTCTAGCAAGCATATTGGGAAGAACACTTAAGTGCTCAATGCACACAATTAACCATTCAAGTTCAACATTCACTCCACCAAAATTCAACATATCTCAATATCAATATTACACATACACTTCAATATACTCATACTTCAATATCAATTACACATGCTGCCCACAATTTAACACTATCATATTTCATTAATAAACTTCATATTCACACACAAATTCATGATATTAGAGGCTGCCAAACATGGCAGTTTGCCAAAGTATCAAGGTCCCATTTCAAACCCTTAATTCAAGCACTAACATGCACATATTTAGATTTTAACTTACTACATCTTCCATTTGAGTTAATCAACCATAATTTCCATCCATTAGAGGTAAGAAAAACTCAAATACAAAAAATATTCATGGCTGCCAAAAATGGACAATTACATATCTCACTATTCTCTTCATTTCTCTTCACCAAAATACTCACCTCAACCTAAACACAAGGTTTACTAAAGCAAGGGAGAGGTTTTGGACACTTACAACTTTTGGAGCTTATCAAAACTTCACCAAATCTTGTTTTTCTTGTTGCCAATATCTTCTCCAAGGTAAGTATGCAAGCTTTAATGAAGGAATCAAGTGGAAATGATGGCTTGATCATGCACCAATGAAGCTTACATGTGGGGCGGCAATGGTGGTTTCCATGGTGAATTTCATTTCGGCAAGATGAAGTTGGATGAAGAAAAAGATGATAATGAGTGCAATCTACTATCCCAAGGCTTGTTTTGGTGTCCCAATATTCAAGTTAGTGGAGCACTAAGCAATAGTTTAATAGTTAATTAGTTAAAGTTTCCTTATTTGCTAATTTATCTCAATTCTTTTACTATTTACATATTGTGTCCCATTTTAATTTTTCATGACATTTCCTAAGTGCAATATCATTTATTTTTAATGGAAATTGAGGTCAAAAGGCAACTCTTGGTGTCAAATGACCAAAATGCCCCACTTCGGGTTATATTCCCGATTTTTTGATAACATCGATTTTTGTCTATTTCTCGATTTTTTGTTTTTCTTTGTACTAATTTATTAATTTTTCTTTGATATTTCTAGTTTCAATTACATTTCAATAAACCTTTACTTACGTTTCGAAATTTAATTCTGAGGGTTCCCGGATCACAGTGTCAAGCAATGACCTTCCAGTCACGATCACCCATTCTTTGCGGTCTTAACTTAGCTTCATTTTCTCTCTCTTTCATTTTTCTTTGATTTTTCTTGTATTTTATTTTTATTTATTTCATCATTATATGTCTGTTCACTATCACCGAAGTGTAGTTCCAGACATCCTGACTTGCCTAGACTGATATTTGGCCACTGGAGCAATAGAACATACAGAACACGTACAGTGGGGATGTTACATTTTGTCCCTCAGACATCCTCATGCGGAATAGCTGTCTAGATATCTCATACCTAGCATTGCTGCTGTGCTCACCATGCAACTCTTGTAGGTGAAGGAGGATCTCACTCGCACTCTGCATGTTTTCATGCTGCTTCTGTAACTCATTACTCATGGAAGCAAGCATGTAACACTTAGCTCTTATATCATGCTCCTTCCACTTGTCTAAAGTTTCATGTTCCTCTTGGGTGGCCTCTGGAGGTAAGCGACAAGGAAAATTTGAATCTAGAACATATCCTATAGGCTCAAGGTTCAGGATAAGTTTCAAATTTCTTAGCCAATCAGACAGATTAAGTCCTGTCAACCTATTGCGATCAAGTATGCTTGCAAGGATATTGGATGGTGGTGGTTATTCTGTGCTCATTATTATCAGAAAATTAACTGCAGAAAATAATCAGATTAATTAGTAAATGTATCAAGTGATTAACCAAAATTATTATGGTCTTTTAATCAAATTGGTCCTCCCACTAACTTAGCGAATCCTACACTTCCAAAGTAGAAAACGGAAATCCTAGTTGGATGGATCTCTAGTGGGTGATTGAATTCTTATAATTCTATTGATCATCCTCAGGTACATCCATTATTGGAATTACAATAAACTGTAAGAGAGTAACTCCTTGCACATCACATCTCATGTGAGGTTCAATCATTTACCTAGCCCCTAATGCTCAAAATCTCAGGTACATCCATTATTGACTTATCTTGCATTAGTTAAGTTGATCCCATTGAGTCAGTAATTATGCAAATAATTTTAATGCCCTCAGGTACATCCAATATTGGCCACCAAACTATTTACACATTTACAACATCACATGCTTAACAATTATTCTTAAAAAAATCTCTTAAATTAATTACATCTTATGCAAATATTTAAAATTTCTTAAAATAATTGCCTCAATGGAGGGCCCATGTTATAATTACTTTAATTATAGCATTTCCAACTTAATCATTTGTTTAAAAGATTTTATGGTCATCCTAATTACTATTAAGGTCTCACTTTGCACATTATCCATTTAGCATGCATATATCATATAATTGCATACATTCCCATACATCTTATGCATTCATGGATAAACAGTAAATATGGTATGATCATGGACTTTCTAAGGGATTCAATTCTGAGCCACCAAGAATTAAATCAGGGCATTCCTAGGTGCATTTCATTCATTCATTTTACAAGAGTTGCTGAAGGAGTACATAATCAATACTTGATCTTGAATTCCTCCCACTGGTCCCACCAATGATCTTGACCTCCTTGAACTTCTTGCAATCCAATATTACATAGTAATCCTTGGCATACCAAGGCGAATGTACAAGAACTTAAATAAATGAAATTACAACCTAAAAATTATTACAAACTTAATAATACATGCCCAAAATAAATTAAAATAAATTAATTAATTTACAATCCAAAAGAAACATAAAAAAGATAAATCCAATCACATTAGTCTTTTATAGTCCATGATCATCCATCATGCATATCACTATTTAACAATTAAATAAAATATACATACTTAAATTAAATTGAATATCTCATATTCAACTTAAAAATCTAGATTTGAATATGATTCAAATAAATTTAAAAATTCAGATTTGAATCTCATTCAAACAAATTTAAAAATTCAGATTTGAATCATATTCAAACAACCTTAAAAATTCAGATTTGAATCACATTCAATCAATTTTTAAAAAATCAGATTTGAATCATATTCAAACAATTTTTAAAAATTTAGATCTGAATATTATTCAAACAACTTTAAAAATTTAGATTTGAATATGATTCAAACAACTTTAAAAATTCAGATTCGAATCACATTCAAACAACTTTTAAAATTCATATTTGAATCACATTCAAAAAAATTTTAAAATTCTGATTTGAATCAAAATTTAATTGTGTGATTAAAACTACTAATTAAACATTTTAATTAGTCATAGGATAGGCCTTAGATCATACAATAATTGCAGAATTAAAAACCCAAACCTAGCACCACCCATGAAGCCCAAACTATGCGCACCATGTTGGTGTTCTTCAAGCATGCCGCCACACATCCATTGCAACCACCAATGGATAAATCATCTCATGATCAAATCACACAATTAAATCATATAATCAACAATCTAAATGGCAAATATAGTGGCTCTGATACCAATTGAAGGAGCGGAAGCATGAAAAACACAAGTTTATACCATTGAATTAAAAAATTTTCACATAGGGTCACATGCATCATGCAAGATTTATTTTTATCTATTTGATTTCAATGATAAACAACATATTAAAACACTTTTAATATGTTTTTGGATTTGTATTTGCCATTTAAGATTTTAAAATTAATCAGATTAATTTTAGAACCCTAGATTAAATCAAGAACAAATACACTAACCTCTTGATTCACTGCAGTGTATTTGTGCCTTTGAGATGCGTCTTCAGGATACCAGATGTTATCCCTTTAGCTTGTCCACACCAAGAACACCTATGGTAGCCCTTGAACATCTACTAAAGCTTTTTTTATTATTTAGAAAATCAAGTTTTGCCTTTTAAGAGATTAAAGATGTAAATAGGATACTAGAAACAATTTCTAGTATTTTTAATTCAAGAGATTATTTGCTAATCTCTTGGAATAGATGAGAGATGAAGAAGATGAGAAGGGAGAGTCTCTTGGGTGGCGGCACCAAGGACATAAGTTGTTGCTTGTTTTTGTTTGCTTTTCATAACAACACTTATATAGGTAGGTCAACACATAAAACCCTTGCCACATGTCACCCTTTGATTAGTTCTAGGTTTAATTGACCCAATCACATTGTGCCAAGTGTCAAACCTATATTTAATCTTAATTTTAATAATCTTACATCATTAAAAGACATTTGGCAAGCTTATGTGTAATGCCATGTGTTACCATCTCATGGTGCCACATGTCACCCTGTGAAATGACCAAAATGCCCTTGTGTCTTAATTTTGAGTTCTCAACCCAAAATAATTATTTCTCTTCTTCTAATCAATTTATATCAAATATAAATTAATTAATTAATCTCTATTAATTAATTTCTCATTAATCAAATTCATATTTAAACACTTTAAATATAAATTTAACTTATACTATACATTCAATAACCTAGATTTGGTTTCAAGTCATGCTAGGGACTTTGCAATCTAATTGCAAACCAAACCTATTTAATTAATCAATTAAACTCTTTAATTAATTAATTAAATCATATTTAATTAGGTAATTACTTGTGTATGTGTGTGACTTACTAGGCTCATCACTAATTAGCAATGAGATATGATATCAACTCTTAATATCATCAAAACTCTTTCTTACCATAAATGATTTCTCTAAATCATTTTATGCACCTCATAGACCATGGTTAACACCTAGCATAGCATGCCATAGCCACCCAATCAGTAATAAGGTTTATCTTAAATGAACCTATAATCATATGTTACCATGCACTAGAATCTCTCTATTACAAAATCCCAACACAAGCTAGAGTCATGGTTTATGTCAAATCCCATTTGCTATGAATATTATGTTCTCTTTTAATTCCAATTCTTGATTAAAAAAATTTTTCTCATCAGAAACTTTTTTCTGATTAAATTTATTTGTCCTAGCTAGGAACTTGAAACATCAAGAACAATTAAATGAACATAGGATTTTATCCCTATTTACTTAGAGGAACAAATTCCATCTTGATCAACACCTACCTCCATATATAACTAGTAGGAGCCAACACATGCCCATAGACCCACACTGTAACACCCCTTTGTTCGGTAGTGCGTTCTACTATTCCGGTGACCAGTGTCTGTCCGGATAGCTAGGATGCCTAGAACTACATTTAAATGTTAGTGAGGAGACATAAAATAATGAAATACAAGAAAAGAAAATACAAGAAAAATGAAGGACAAATAATAGCAATGAAATGAAACTAAGTTAAACGAGCCTGCACCGCAGCGATGGGTGACTGCACGGGGAAGTTACGACGCAAGCAATAGCTGACCCCAAGACTACAGGGAACTCTTGGAATTAAAATTCAGGACATAAGTAAAGGTTTATTGAAAAGTAATTAACACTAGAAATGTCAAAGGAAAAATAATAAATTAGTACAAAGAAAAATGAAAAATCGAGAAATAGACAAAAATTGGTGTTACCGAAAAATCGGGAATATAACCCGAAGTGGGGCATTTTAGTCATTTGACACCTAGAGTTGACTTTTAACCTCAATTTCCATTAAAAATAAGTGGTATTACACTTTGAAAATGTCATGAAAAATAAAAATGTGGTACATTATTTAAATAGTGAAAGAAATGAGGCAAATGTGCAAATTATGGAACTTTAATTGAACTTTAACTAATTAAATCATTAATTTATGGTTAGTGCTCCACTAAGTGGGATTAGTGGACATATAAAACCAAGTGGACAGCATGCAAATTCACTTTCTTCCTCATTTTTTTCACTTTGCCGAATTGCTTTCTCAAGTTCTTCCATGGCCATTCATGCATAAGCTCAAATCTACCATGATTCAAGCCATATTTCTTCAAACTCCCTTCATTAAAAGTGGTCTTCACACCATGGGCAGTATGTGGGCAGCAAAAAAGAGAGGAAATTCCATGGATTTGTGAAGCTCAAGTTGAGGTTAGTTCTTAATCTTTCCATTTACCTTCACTAATCCTTGTGTTGAGCTTTGGGTAAGTTGAATTGCTAAGAAAAATTAAGGAAATGATAAGTATTGGTGAACCTTAGTTTTGGCAGCCATGAAAATGCATGGTTAGTGACTTAGTCACTCTTATATGTATTTGATGGGAATTAAGGTTGATTAACTCAAATAGAAGTGGTAGTAGGTTAATGTCCAAGTATGTACATGTTAGTGCTTGAATTAAGGGTTTGAAATGGGACCTTGATGCTTTGGCAAACTGCCGTTGTAACACCCCTAAGTTCGTTAGTGCGTTCTACTGTTCCGGTGACCAATGTTGTCCGGACAGCTAGGATGCCTAGAGCTACACTTCAATATGAGTGAGGAGACATAAAATAATGAAATACAAGAAAAGAAAATACAAGAAAAAAAAGGAAAAATAATAGTAAATAAATGCAATCAAGTTAAGAGAGCCGAGAACCTTAGCGATGGGTGACCGCACCGGGAAGTCACGGCGTGGACCGTTGACTAGCCCTGGACTGCAGGGAACCCTGGAAAATATTTTAGGACTCAAATAAATATTTATTGAAGTATAAATATCATTAGAAATATCAAAGAAAAATTAAATAATTAGTTCAAAGAAAAGTGAGAAATCGAAAAACGGACAAAACCCGGTGTTACTGAAAAATCGGGAATGCTACCCAAACAGGGGCATTGTGGTCATTTGACATCCCGAGTTGTCTTTTGACCTAAATGTCCATTAAAAATAAATGATATTAAACTTTGAAAATGCAATGAAAAATAAAAATATGGTACATAATATAAAAGTGGAAATAATGAGGCAATTGTAAATTTGGTAACTTTAATTAAATAAGTTATTTCCTAAAGTTAGTGGTCCACTAACTCACATTGTGGGACACCTTTATAATGCATTTGGACAGAAATTCAGTCCATCTTCTCCCTCCCAAATGACCAGCCGTGAGCCTCCATTGAAGAACCTCCATGGCCATCCATGGCCAAGCTCCATGCATGCTTGAAGTAAGCCAAATTCTTCCTAAGTTCCTTCATCAAAGTTAGTCTACACCACTTGGGCAGTAGATAGGCAGCAAGAAATTTAAGTTTTGGTGAGGTTTTGAAGAATTTCAAAAGTGGTAAGTTTGTGTTTTTGAATATTGCTTTGTTAAAGTTTGTAAGGATGTTATTGGTGTTTGATTTGTGGAGAGATTTTTGAGGTTTGATGTTGAATGGGGAAGTGTACTTTTGGCAGCCATGGAAACACTTTGAAGGCAGTTTATTTTTGCTTATAAATGGTGAATTAAATGATTGATTAAATGTATATTGTGTAGGAAATTGTTTGGGTGATATATACTTAGTATATGTAAATGTGAAATGAAATTTAAAGCTTAGAAATTAATGGAATGTAAATGTACCATTGTGGCAGTTTGTTAGCTCTTGAAGAATGCTAGAATTCATGCTTAGTTTATGGAATAATGATGTTAATTTGTGATAGGGGTTATGGCAGTTTGAGTGCATGTATGATGGTGTGAAGTTGGACATGTAAATGAGCATGAATTGGTGATTGAATTGTTGTAAAATGAGTTGGACAAATTCTGCACTTGTTGGTGCACATTGAATGTAATTATAAGCTGCCAAAATGACCTATAATATGTTGTAAATTATGTTTAGGTTGTGGTACAACCAGAATTGGTTTGAATGTTGAGTTTGGTAAGTGTTAAAAGTGATCCTTGATGTGTATGCAAAAAAATGCAATAAGGCAGTTTGTGTTTTAGGCCTATAACTTTAAGTGTGTGGCTCCAATTGGTATGAGACCAATTGGAGGTGAAACTAGGCACAAAATGTGCCAACTTTCATGAAGAAAACTTGCCAAAATTCTGCTTGCAAGGTAGCTTGAAAAATGACCAAATCCGGATTAAGTGCAAATAAGGCCTGAAAATTGACTATTTGGGCAGCAGTTAGTGTTTAGCCCATAACTCACTCAAAACAGGTCTAATTAACCTGAAAGTTTGACCATAAATAGGTAAGACCCATATCTACAAGTCTTATGAAGACACCAAAGCCCAGAAATGACCATAAGCAAGTCAAACAGCTTGCACAAGTTCGGGTCCAAAAACTAGCCGAACCTAAAATGACCTAAAGTGACCTAAAGTGACCAATTTTGGTGCAATTTGACCAGCAATAGTAAAATGACCATAACTTGGTCTACATAACTCAGAATGACCTGAAATTTTTCCCCGTGTTCCATAAGACATAGATATACAAGTTTGTAGTTTTGACCTAAACCCAAAAACCGAGGGAACTAGGTCGTCCGGCAAGGTCAAACTAGTATCCTGGAATCCAGCAAATTGCAAGAAAATGCAAGATACATGGAAATGAACTTGGTAGTATGTACCAACCCTAAAAGACTATCGAATGTGACATATTGGTAACCTTAAAACCTAATTCACCTAGAATGCATCGAGGGTCTACATATTAGGTTGACTAAGCAAATAATAGAATTCAGTAAATTAATTATCAAGCATTATCGTTAGCGACAGTTTAATTAAGTACTGAAACACTTCAAATTATGTTTCTCAGTTAGCAAAGACTCAGGGAAAGGGAAGGAAACACTGAGTCAAGACTAGGAGATAGATATCAGAGGTTTGTGCACAACAGTTATTTCTTTTGAATTTTTCAATTGAAATAAATTATGACTATTTGTATATTATTGTTTTCAATTATGGAAATGTGTTTGAATGGATACTTATTGCTTAAAAAGCATTGTAAATAGTTTGAAACTATGGAAAAATTTATTTAGTGTGATTTGTGAAAATTTGAAGTTAATTATGAATTGTGTTGCCATTTTGTGAATGAATTTATGACTTTAGAAATTTATTGGATTCTCACAAATCATTTGAATAAAATGTTTGGAATTTATTTTGTGTTCACACTTAGCATGACAGTATCATATCATTCCTTCTCCATTTATGGGGTTGTGATCGTTTATTTTCCTTCTCCATTTATGGAGTCATGATCGTTTATTTTTCTCCCTCTCTGGTTTACCAGTTGAGGTGATCGGATGAGTACTCATTATATAGCTAGCTCCCTTCCTCATTGATTTCGATTAGTGGGGTTGTGATTGCTTTGTCGTGGTGTACAACGCGGCATTGATCAGAAATTTTGTGTCATGGCTTAAGTTGTGTGTGAATTGGCAACACTGTATTCGTAAATTATTCGACTAAATTGTGTTATTATGAGATTTGATAATTTGTGAAATGGAGTTTAAATTCTTATTAACATTCACTGTCTTTTGAATTTAACTATGTTTTGATTACTGAGATTTAATGTGATATTGTGTTAAATTCCTTATGACATTCATTGTCTTGAATTTAACTATGGTTTTACGTATCCATCATTTATATGATTTATGAATTGTGATTTAAAGTTGTATTTGGTTAATGTTGTGCACCACTGAGACTGTGACACCCCTTACCCGGCTACAGTATATCCGAGTAAGATATGTCACACGGTGTACCGGCACACTCTATTTTACCTTAATTAATTTTTGTCATAGTTTTGAATATAGTTTATGAAATATAATTTATTTAAGCCATTTATCAAAATTATTACTTATTTGAGGTTCCGAAAATTTTAAAGAAAATCTGGCAGAGTGCCGGCTAAAAATGGAGAAAACAGTTCTTCGGAACCTGTTAAAAACACTTCCAATAATCGTATTCAATCATTCCCAAACTCCAATGTCATTACAAACTCAATATTTTTCAATTTCAGTTCTCAATCATCATTTCTCAGGGTACTCATATATAAACAACAAATAAATACTCAAATTACTTCCATACATAACCATAAATCTTCATTATTTATATGAACCTCAAAAAATATTACATAAGTTCATTTACATATGAGAAAATAGAAATTTAGTTACAAAATACCAAAATGACACCTAGTGTCCTACCAATGCACTGCAGAAGTTGAGGTGACACGGACACTGTGCAGAACAGCAGGATGGACTCACCCAGTCTGCAATCTACTGGGCTCACGATCTGTATCTCCAAAACCTACGCGTGGCAAAAGCAACGCGCTAAGCAATAATGCTTAGTGGTGCAATAATAAAATAAAAGAAATAGCAAGAAAACAAATATGTAGTGAATGAATATGTTTTATTCGTTTTGAATTTGTACATCATTACTTTGTCCACTTTCATTCATTTGGTTGCCCAAGTAACCTATACTGGATGACTGGACTGGATAAACGGGTAAACTGGCACTGGGTATCAAGTACCTCGGGCCGTCACACCATCGGTCACATATGTATCTCCCGGTGTGCAACAGAACAGCTGACAAGCTGTAAATAATATTAGGCACAAGGCCGCATCTCAATACAAGGTCAGAATGGCTAAAAGCCATGAAATCACAGAATGGCATATTGCCATGTGCAGTACTGCTAACTGAACCCTATTGGCATGCCAAACTATCCAAACCAATCTTGTTAGGTGTACTAGGGCATTTGATACTTTTGAATTCTTCAAATTTTGAATTTCAAGTTTTGGTGTCACTATTCACCTCATTGGTCAACAAAAATGTTGACTTTTTGATAGAAAATAGGTACATTGGTTTTAACACTCCCAATGCACCACATTTTACATTTAAAACTTGTTGGAATTGAGCACCCATACCATTTCTAAACTTAAAACCAAGAGGGCAGAATTTTCAGTTTTTGAAGCCTAACTTTACTGTTCTATTAAGCATTGTTGCAGTGGGAATTTGAGGAAATGGTAAACATGAAAGTTGTTCCTTATTTTGTCTAGTTGAATTTCTTTTTTTGAATCACTCCATTTGGAGTTTTGTAGCTCCAGATATGGTCCAAAAACCACAGCTGGCCGGATTGAAAAAACTACAGAATTACCAAATCTACAGTACCATGAACAGTGACTGTGACTGCCATTTGGGTTAGGTTCTGGTCATAATTTGGGGTAGGTTTCTTCATGAAAGTTGTTTGTCTATGTCTTAACTTGTTTCTGTAAAACTTTCAGGTCAATTGACCATTTTTACAGTGAGTTATGGCCAAATGAACAGTTACTGTTCATTTGGTCATTCTGCAGAATTGGCTTGTAGGGTACCCGGATTGGTGCCAACTTTTGGTCCTCTTACTTTGGTCTTTTGGGCATGGTTTCTTTAGCAAAAATGTGCCATTATAAGTCTAGTTTCATGTCCAATTGGCCAAATACCAATTGAACATACACAGCCAAAGTTATGGCTGTCCAAGTGGGCTGGAATCACAGTCTCATTGCTGCTGTCACTAGGCAGCCTATACATTTCACTTTGCCATACATTAGTTCAGTTCAAATTATGATTAACTTGCCTCAAATGGTAACTAATTGACCATTAGAATGTCCATTAATCATTTCATAAGCCAAGTCCAATTTTTCATTCCCAAAACCCTAATTTTCCCTTTTAATTCACCCATACACTTAGTTAAGCACTTTCATTAATTATATATGTGTATATACACCTTAAATACAATCTCTAATTCATTCTAAGTCCATTAAAACCATCAAAAACACTCCATCATTGTTCCTTCCTTAGGGCTGCCGAAATTAATGGTAGGCATACACACAAATTTGGTTCATTTAATTCACAAATTCATGTTGATTTCAAGTCCCTAACATGGAAAATAAGGGTTTTAAGTAGATAGGTGCACTAACCTCTTGTAAGGCAGAATTTTCCAAGCTTCAACTTCACTTTCTTTTGTTTTCTTGGCTTCCAAACACTCTAGCAAGGTTGGGTGACAAATTTTAGTGAAGACAACTAGGGCTTTTGGTGGAAGAAAGCTAGGGAAAATCAAGCTTGAAAAAGCTTGCAAATAGGTAACAATGGTGGAGGTTCACGGCAAGAGGAAGAAAAAGAAAGAGAAGTCTGATTTTCTTTCTATTTTCCAGCCCATTTTGGCTTTTTAAACACATTTATGCCATGTGTCAACACTTGAGTGGGTAAAGGCTCACTAATGACATCATGTGATGTCATAAATTCCCATTTAATTCATTTTTTTTTCTTTTCTTTTCTACTCATTTTCAATTAAATTTTTAGTAATATTTATTCATAATTTAGATCATAATAATTATTTACTTAACTGGACAAGTCGGCCCAAAATCGTCTCTGAAGGCGAAATGACCAAAATGCCCTCCGTTTGGCTTAACGGGTCAAAATTGTCTGTACCGATTGAAAAATTTTTCTAAATATTTTCTTGGCATTCTAATACCATAGGAACCTCAATAACCCTTCTCTGGAGTCCCAAAAATTATTTTATAATTTTTCCCCCGGGTCTAGGGCTCCTAGTTGCGAGAACCGCAACTTCCCTCTGGGTTACCCATCGCTAGGGCACCGGCTCATTTAACTTGGTTGTATTTTATTTCTAAAATTTTTACTAAATTTTTATTATTAATATTTGAGTTGATTATGGTCCCTCTCTTAAGTTTAAATATTTTTCCGGACGTTCTAGCTGTCCGGACCGACACTGGTCACCGGAACAGTAGAATGTACGGAGTTGCTACCAGGAGGGTGTTACAACTCTTCCCCTCTAATTTAAATTTCGTCCTCGAAATTTTACCTGATGCAAACAGTTGAGGGAACTGTTGCCTCATCGTCTCTTCACTTTCCCAAGTTGCCTCCTCGGTGTTGTGGTGCCTCCAAAGCACTTTCACCAGTGGAATCTGCTTGTTCCTCAATTCTTTTACTTCCCGAGCTAGGATCCGTATGGGTTCTTCTTCATATGTCAAATCCGGTTGTATTTCAATTTCTTCCCTAGAGATGACATGTGAAGGATCTGAGCGGTATCTTCTGAGCATGGACACGTGAAACACATTGTGGATCTTATCCAGCTCTGGTGGTAAAGCTAGCCTATAGGCCACTGGACCCACACATTCAATGACTTCATATGGGCCAATGAACCTAGGGCTTAACTTACCTTTTCTTCCAAACCTCAGTACTTTCTTCCACGGTGACACCTTGAGGAACACTTTGTCGCCAACTGTGTATTCTATTTCTTTTCTCTTCAAGTCGGTATAGGATTTCTGTCTATCTGAGGCAACCTTTAGATTGGCTTTGATTAGTTTTACTTTCTCCTCAGTCTGTTTCACCAAGTCTGGCCCTAACAGTTTGTCTTCGCCCAATTCAGTCCAGCACACTGGAGTTCTACATTTTCTCCCATACAGTGCTTCATATGGGGCCATTTGGATGCTAGCTTGGTAGCTATTGTTGTATGCAAATTCTGCCAGTGGGAGGTATCTATCCCAACTTCCCTCAAACTCAATGACACAACTCCTCAGCATATCCTCAAGGACCTAACATATATTTCATGTTATTATTATCATTTTAATTCAATATTTGTATCAATTCCATTGGTTTCAATTGTTTACCTGGATTACTCTTTCGGATTGCCCATCCATCTGAGAATGGAAAGCTATGCTGAAGTGGAGTTGTGTACCCAAGGATTCATGGAACTTCTTCCAAAATCTCGATGTAAACCTTGGGTCTCGATCAGATATGATGGAAAGTGGAATTCCATGCAGTCTAACTATCTCACTGATATACAATTCTGCTAACTTCTCCAGTGAGTAGTCAGTTCTAACTGGCAGAAAGTGTGCTGACTTGGTCAATCTATCCACTATTACCCATGCTACATCATGTTTCTTCTGGGTGAGAGGTAGACCACTTACAAAATCCATGGCGACCCGATCCCATTTCCATTCAGGTATGTGTATAGGCTGTAGCAAACCCGATGGAACTTGATGTTCTGCCTTGACTTGCTAACATGTCAAGCATTTAGTCACTTAGTCAGCTATGTCCTTCTTCATACTAGGCCACCAATACTGAAGCTTCAGATCATGATACATCTTTGTACTTCCTGGGTGCATAGCATATACACTGGTGTGTGCCTCTTTCAGAATACTGGCCTTCAATTCCCCATTATCTGGTACACACAGTCTTCCTTTGTAATACAGACACCCATCTGCTTTCACCTCATAGTCAGTTACTTTTCCCTCTGAGATTTTACTCATAATAGCCATTAGCTTCTCATCTGCCTTTTGCCCATCTAAAATCTGCTGTAGTAGGTTTGGCCTCACTTGTAACTCAACCAAAATAGCTCCATCTCGAATCAAAGTTAGACGGGCATTCAATGATCTTAAAGCTGTGATGGACTTTCTGCTTAAAGCATCAGCAACTACGTTTTCCTTCCCAGGATGGTAGTCAATCACACAATCATAGTCCTTCAGGAACTCAATCCATCGCCTCTGTCTAAGGTTGAGCTCCTTCTGAGTTGGCAAATATTTCAGACTTTTGTGGTCTGTGTAAATGTAGCACTTTTCACCGTACAAGTAATGCCTCCATATCTTCAGTGCGAAGATAATTGCTGCAAGCTCTAGATCATGGGTAGGGTAATTGCTTCATGTGGCCTTAGTCACTGGAAGCATAGGCAATCACCTTCCCTCTTGCATCAATACACACCCTAACCCATTATGAGAGGCATCACTGTAGACCACGAAGTCCTTTCTCGACACCGGTGAGCAACACCGTGCCTCACAACATAGCCTTCAACTTCTCAAACCGGTGCGACACTTGTCATTCCAGTCAAATCGACATTCTTGTGTAACAACTTGGTCATTGGAGCAGCTATTAAGGAAAATCCTTCACAAATCTTCTCAGAATACCCACTAGCCCCAAGAAGCTTCGACCTCGCTTGTATTTCTAGGAGGCTTCCATTCCATCATCGCTTCTATTTTCTTGGGATCCACCTAATCCCATCACCGACACTATGTGTCCAAGGAATGCAATCTCATTCAACCGTAAGTCACACTTGGACAACTTAGCATACTGCCTTCTTTTCTCTCGTGGTTTGCGTAACAATCCTCAAATGTTCATCATGTTCTTCCCTGATCTTGGAATACACCAGAATATCATCAATAAAGACCACTACGAACCGATCTAGGTATGGATGGAAGATACGGTTCATAAGGTCCATGAATGCTATTGGTGCATTTGTTAGGCCAAAGGGCATCACTAGAAACTCATAATGCCCATACCGGGTCCTAAATGAAGTCTTTGGCACATCTGCATCCTTTACCCTCAATCGATGATACCTCGATCCGAGATCAATCTTAGAAAATACTCGCTTCCCTTCAATCGATCAAACAGATCATCAATTCTAGGCAACGGATATTTGTTCTTCATACCACTTTATTCAATCGCCAGGTAATCAATGCATAGCCTCAAAGTCCCATCCTTCTTTTTCACAAACAAAGACCGGAGCTCCCCATGGTGACACATCGGGCGTATAAACCACTTATCTAGCAACTCTTGCAACGAGTTTTCAACTCCTCAATTCATGGGTGCCATCCTATAAGGAGCAATGGAAATGGGTGTCAGACTTGGCAGTTGTCTCAATAGCAAATTCAACTTCCCTTTCGTGGCAAACTGTAACTCTTTAGGAAATACCTGGGAAGTCTCTTCTGTGGGTATTTCACTTAGGTTTGGATTAGACTGAATAGTATCAACCAGATGTGCTAGGTAGGCTTCATAGCCTTTTCTCATCATTCTTCTTGCAACTGTGGCTGAGATGACATTGGACAACAAATCTGTCCTTTCCCCCACAACAATGATCTCATTACCCTCAAGGGTTTTCAAAGAAATTCTCTTCAATTTGCAATCAACTATTGCCTGATGACGTGACAACCAGTCCATTCCCAAAATCACGTCAAACTCGTGGAAGGGCAACTCAATCAGTCGCCAAGAATTCATACCCTGAATCCTTAACGCAACCCTTGTATACTTTGTTCACCACTACTGTGGCCCAATGGATTAGTGACCGTAATGTCTTGGTCACTCTCCCTACTAGTATCCCCATTTCAACGAGTAACTTGAAGCAGATGTAAGAATGAGTGGATCTCGGATCCACCAATGCATGCACAGTGTATTGTAGAGGAGAACGCACTCGATGACGTCCGGGGCATCTTGCTCCTCCTGAGCTCTCAGGGCATAAGCTCTGGCAGGTGGTCTGTTATCTGGCCTCTCTGCTGGCTCAGATGCAGGCCTCTGTGATGGTCCTACTGCCTCAGATTTGTCGGATTTCCTACCCCTTTGTGGTGCAGGAGCAGGTCTGTCTACTTGTGTTGGAGCAGCTGTAGTAGTTCTGCGTGGACAGTTCTTCAACTGATGCTCTATTGACCCACACCTTAAGCAGGCACCAGTCACTCTCCAACACTCTCCCTTATGCCATTTCAGGCAGTGTGGACATGCAGAAGTTGCTGGGGCTAGTCCCCTGAACCCCATCCCTGGAGAGCTGCCCACTGATGGTGTGGACTGACCTCTCCTAGGGGTGAACGGTGGCCTGGGCCCCTGAGACTGACCCTGACCTTGTGGCTGACTCGAACTCTGTGCAGATGGACCTCTGAACTTCTTCCCAGGTGCAGGAGATGAGTTAGACTGACCTGGTCCCCTCTTCTGCTGTCTCTCCCTTATGGTCTGCTCACTTATTCTTACTTTTTCAACCCTTATTGCAGCTTCCACTAACTTGCTAAATTTTGTGATTCCCAAGGCAGTGAGTTGAATCTTTATGTTGTCATTTAGTCCCTCTTCAAATCTCTTACATCTTTTAGCTTCATTAGGGACTATCTCCCTTCCATAGTGGCTTAATCGGACGAATTCCTTCTCATACTCGGCCACTGACAACTGTCTTTGCCTCAGGTTAATAAACTCTCTTCTTCTCTCTTCCAGGTATACAGTACCCACATATTTCTTCTTGAATTTGGAGAGAAAGAAGTCCCAAGTTATAGCTTCTGGCTGCACTTCACTGGACACAGTATCCCACCATTCGTAGGCATCATCTTGCAACAAAGATATGGCAGCTTCCAGATTTTGCTCTGGAGTGCAGTGGAGTTGTTTTAGAACTCTGCCTGTTCTGTTCAACCAATTCTCGGCTGCAACAGAATCATCTTCTCTCTTACCAAAAAAAGTCCACTGCTCCAAACTTTCTTAGCCTTTCCAGGTGTGATTTCTGCTGTGGAGCTGGTGGTGGTGGTGGTGCTGGCATTACCCCGACCATTTGTCTAAAGAAATCGGCCATTTGCTGGAACATGGCCTGTGGAGGCTGAGCAGGCTCTGCCTGAGCTGGCGGAGTAGGTTCTCCCCTACTCCCGCCTCACCGCAGTGGAGCATGACTCTCCACTTCCTCCTCGACTGCTCTCTGTGATGAAGGGTCCATATCCTATTCAAAATAAGAAAGACAAACAGATCTGCATTAGTGTTACCTTGACTCTTACAAATGCAATGCATGGTATGGACTCAATATAGGCCCAGAAACGCCTAAACCGTGCTCTGATACCACTAAATTTGACACCCCTTACCCGGCTACAGTATATCCGAGTAAGATATGTCACACGATGTACCAGCACACTCTATTTTACCTTAATTAATTTTTGTCATAGTTTTGAATATAGTTTATGAAATATAATTTATTTAATCCATTTATCAAAATTATTATTCATTTGAGGTTCTGAAAATTTTAAAGAAAATCCGGCAGAGTGCCGGCTAAAAATGGAGAAAACAGTTCTTCGGAACCTGTTAAAAACAGTTCCAATAATCGTATTCAATCATTCTTAAACTCCAATGTTATTACAAACTCAATATTTTTCAATTTCAGTTCTCAATCATCATTTCTCAGGGTACTCATATATAAACAATAAATAAATACTCAAATTACTTCCATACATAACCATAAATCTTCATTATTTACATGAACCTCAAAATACATTACATAAGTTCATTTACATATGAGAAAATAGAAATTTAGTTACAAAATACCAAAATAACACCTAGTGTCCTACCAATGCACTGCAGAAGTTGAGGTGACACGGACACTGTGCAGAACTACAGGATGGACTCACCCACCGCAGCTTCATCGGGCTCACGATCTGTATCTCCAGAACCTACGCGTGGTAAAAGCAATGCGCTAAGCAATAATGCTTAGTGGTGCAATAATAAAATAAAAGAAATAGCAAGAAAACAAATATGTAGTGAATGTATATGTTTTATTCGTTTTGAATTTGTACATCATTACTTTGTCCACTTTCATTCATTTGGTTGCCCAAGTAACCTATACTGGATGACTGGACTGGATAAACGGGTAAACTGGCATTGGGTATCAAGTACCTCGGGCCGTCACACCATCGGTCACATATGTATCTCCCGGTGCAAATGTAATGCTAACAAGTCAGAATAATATTAGGCACAAGGCCACATCTCAATACAAGGTCGAATGGCTAAAAGCCATGAAATCACTGAATGGCATATTGCCATGTGCGATCGCTAATCGAACCCTATTGGCATGCCAAACTATCCAAACCAATCTTGTTAGGTGTACTAGGGCATTTGATACTTTTGAATTCTTCAAATTTTGAATTTCAAGTTTTGGTGTCACTATTCACCTCATTGGTCAACAAAAATGTTGACTTTTTGATAGAAAATAGGTACATTGGTTTTAACACTCCCAATGTACCACATTTTACATTTAAAACTTGTTGGAATTGAGCACCCATACCATTTCTAAACTTAAAACCAAGAGGGCAGAATTTTCAGTTTTTGAAGCCTAAATTTACTGTTCTGTTAAGCACTGTTGCAGTGGGAATTTGAGGAAATGGTAAACATGAAAGTTGTTCCTTATTTTGTCTAGTTGAATTTCTTTTTTTGAATCACTCCATTTGGAGTTTTTTAGCTCCAGATATAGTCCAAAAACCACAGCTGGCCGGATTAAAAAAACTGCAGAATTACCAAATCTACAGTACCATGAACAGTGACTGTGACTGCCATTTGGGTTAGGTTCTAGTCATAATTTGGGGTAGGTTTCTTCATGAAAGTTGTTTTTCTATGTCTTAACTTGTTTCTGTAAAAATTTCAGGTCAATTGACCATTTCTACAGTGAGTTATGGCTAAATGAACAGTTACTGTTCATTTGGTCATTCTGCAGAATTGGCTTGCAGGGTACCCGGATGGGTGCCAACTTTTGGTCCTCTTGATTTGGTCTTTTGGGCATGGTTTCTTTAGCAACAATGTGCCATTATAAGTCTAGTTTCATGTCCAATTGGCCAAACACCAATTGAACCTACACAGCCAAAGTTATGGCTGTCCAAGTGGGCTGGAATCACAGCCTCATTGCTGCTGTCACTAGGCAGCCTATACATTTCACTTTGCCATGCATTAGTTCAGTTCAAATTATGATTAACTTGCCTCAAATGGTCACTAATTGACCATTAGAATGTCCATTAATCATTTCATAAGCCAAGTCCAATTTTTCATTCCCAAAACCCTAATTTTCCCTTTTAATTCACCCATACACCTAGTTAAGCACTTTCATTAATTATATATGTGTATATACACCTTAAATACAATCTCTATTTCATTCTAAGTCCATTAAAACCATACAAAACACTCCATCATTGTTCCTTCCTTAGGGCTGCCAAAATTAATGGTAGGCATACACACAAATTTGGTTCATTTAATTCACAAATTCATGTTGATTTCAAGTTCCTAACATGGAAAATAAGGGTTTTAAGTAGATAGGTGCACTAACCTCTTGTAGGGCAGAATTTTCCAAGCTTCAACTTCACTTTCTTTTGTTTTCTTGGCTGCCAAACACTCTAGCAAGGTTGGGTGACAAATTTTAGTGAAGACAACTAGGGCTTTTGGTGGAAGAAAGCTAGGGAAAATCAAGCTTGAAAAAGCTTGCAAATAGGTAACAATGGTGGAGGTTCACGGCAAGAGGAAGAAAAAGAAAGAGAAGTCTGATTTTCTTTCCATTTTCCAGCCCATTTTGGCTTTTTAAACACATTTATGCCATGTGTCAACACTTGAGTGGGTAAAGGCACACTAATGACATCATGTGATGTCATAAATTCCCATTTAATTCATTTTGTTTTCTTTTCTTTTCTACTCATTTTCAATTCAATTTTTAGTAATATTTATTCATATTCTAGATCATAATAATTATTTACTTAACTGGACAAGTAGGCCAAAAATCGTCTCTGAAGGCGAAATGACCAAAATGCCCTCCGTTTGGCTTAACGGGTCAAAATTGTCTGTACCGATTGAAAAATTTTTCTAAATATTTTCTTGACATTCTAATACCATAGGAACCTCAATAACCCTTCTCTGGAGTTCCAAAAATTATTTTATAATTTTTCCCCTGGGTCTAGGGCTCCTAGTTGCGAGAACCGCAACTTCCCTCTGGGTTACCCATCGCTAGGGCACCGGCTCGTTTAACTTGGTTGTATTTTATTTCTAAAATTTTTACTAAATTTTTCTTATTAATATTTGAGTTGATTATGGTCCCTCTCTTAAGTTTAAATATTTTTCCGGACGTTCTAGCTGTCCGGACCGACACTGGTCACCGGAATAGTAGAATGTACGGAGTTGCTACCAGGAGGGTGTTAAAGAGACATTGTCTCAGCGATAGCTTTTCATTGCTGTCGCAGGTAGACAGACGGATAAGGCAGCAGACTATGCTGCTAGTGCATTCAGCAAGAGATCATCGGGTATATTGAGTATACTACATTTTCATTTTATACTATAATGTATGTTCACTGTATGTATATATTGTTTTTGGTTTTGAGCAGTTGTAAATTAAAATTGTACATTGAAGTTGTAAAATAATTATGAGTTATTTTGGCTTGTAAAAATTGTATTATATTTCTTGTATCTCAGTCTTTAAAAAATCACTGTGGATTTGAGTTGAGAAAAATGTTGTGTTGAGAAAAATGTTGGAGTTGAGATTTGGAAATATATTAAAGTGTTTTTTACAGGTTTTCTGAAGAACTGTTTTATCCAAAATACAGATGGCACTTTGCCGAAATTTTTACAGAAATTCCAAATAATTCAAATGTGTTAGTTCTATCACTTCAGTTCAAAAGAGGTTTTTACACCTGTAAATAGTGCTCACCACTATAAAAGAAGTAAGAAAAGTTTTTAAAATCCCTTGTAGTGTATTTAATGGGTTATCAGTAGACGGAGTTGGTAATTCATTAGGTATACTACGGGATCATGTTATGCCTTATAGAGGGGTAGGGTGTGACAGCCATGTATGGCAGCCTATAATATCTTGAATTTGTGTGTGTGAATATGAAGTTTATTAATAAAATATGATGGTGTTGAATTGTGGGCAGTTTGTATAATTGCCATGGAAATGTATGTGTAAAATAAGTGTTGAAGTACATTGAATTTGGGTGGATATGAATTTTGGACTTTAATGGTGAATTGTGTGCATTGAGCACTTAAGTGTTCTGCTCAATATGCTTGCTGGAATTATGTTTAGTATTTGTAAAAGTGCTATGAATAAATAATGAAGTCATGAGGAGGAGTAGGAATGTCAAATTGGTAGTGTAATTGGTAAGTGATGAAGAATGTGTAGTAGGGTAGTGTATGTTTTAGCTTAGAACCTTAAGTGTGTGACTCCAATTAGTATGAGACCAATTGGAGGTGAAACTAGGCACAAAATGTGCCAACTTTCATGAAGGAAGCTTACCTAAATTCTGTCCACAAAGTGACATAAAAATTGACCAAATCCGGAGGAGTAGGAATGTCAAATTGGAAGTGTAATTGGTAAGTGATGAAGAATGTGTAGTAGGGCAATGTATGTTTTAGCTTAGAACCTTAAGTGTGTGACTCCAATTGGTATGAGACCAATTGGAGGTGAAACTAGGCACAAAATGTGCCAACTTTCATGAAGGAAGCTTACCTAAATTCTGTCCACAAAGTGACATAAAAATTGACCAAATCCGGAATAGGTAAGTGCATGCCAGAATTTTTGACCATATGAACAGTAGTCATTAGGAGGACCATAACTCAACCAAAACAGGTCCAATTGACCTGAAATTTTTACCATGAACAGTTTAGACATAGATCTACAATTCTTATGAAGACACCAAAGCCAAGAAATGGCCAGAACCAAGCCAAATAGCTTGCATAAGTTCGGGTACCAAAACTGGCCGAAGTGAAAATGACCTAAAAATGACCTAAGCCTACCATTTTAGTGCATTCTGTCCAGCATTGGTAAATTGACCATATCTTGGTCTACACAACTCAGAATGACCTGAAATTTTGCCCCGCGTGCAATAAGACATAGACCTATAAGTTTGTAGTTTGGACTGAAATCCGAAAATCGAGGGAACTAGGTCGTCCAGCTAGGTCAAAATAGTACACCGAAATCTGGTAAATTGCAATAAAATGCAATACACTTGAAAATGAAATTGGTAACATATACCAACACTAAAGGGCTCTAAAATGTGACATATTGGAAATATTAAAATTAATTCACCTATAGTGCATTAAAGGTCAACATTATAGGTTGACTAATGAAATGAATTGAAGGGAATACTATCAAGAAAATTTAGATATTGGATTTTATTGTTAGAAACAATTTAACTGAGTACTGAAACACTTTAAATTGTGTGTTTCAGTTGAAAAGATATTGGGAAGCATAAGGAACATTGAGTCAAGGACTAGGGGCGACTCAAATCAGGTTTGTGCACAACTAGTTTTTAACTGATTTTGTTCTAAATATTTCATATGATTAAATGACATATTTTTCTTATGTATTATGTTTAACAAGCATTGGATTTAATTTAATGATTATTGAAATTGTTATAGTATGTATGAATTTAGCTTTGTGAAATGATATTTCCATAAGTATTAAGCATTATTGTGAATTGAATAAATTATGTTTTGGAAAATTGTGATAGAACATGTTTTTAATTGTGATGGGCAATTTGCATGGAAAAATGCAAATTTATGATTTGAATTGTGATGAGCATAAAAATTATTGGATATTGGAATTGACTTTGAATAGAATTGTATTGTGATTTATACTCACTAAAAGGATTGTGATATTATTTTATATCTCATTATAGATGCATGACTAGGTAATTTCCCGTCTCTCTCATTTGTTGAGAAGATAATGGAGTTAGTTGTGTTTTGATTACCATGGTACGTGCACAGGCTTAGATTCTCCTCTTATTAGAGGTTAGATCTAAGTTTTATTTTTTTTTTTTTTTTTTTTTTTTTTTTTATGTTGTGGCCCTTTCGGAAGATTGATTATTGTGATGTGTACTGTGCACGATGATTCGACCTCCCTGACCATAGGGAGTTAGAATTCGATTCGACCTCCCCGACCATAGGGAGTTAGAATCACCCCGAAGATGTCCCTTTCGGATTAGTCTTGCATAGTTAGTGAGATAAAGAATGGTTTTTGAGATAAAGAATTTCGATTTCAAATGGGATTTATGTATAATTAATTTTATTGAAATTAATCTTTATTTCCAATAAATTGTTGGAATTACCTTAAATGGTTAGTTATGATTTGATAAATTGAATTTCGTGATCAAAGTCATTTTATACAAATGATTTATATTATTGGCAATGAATATTTTGAGTTTTGGAATTTGATGAGTATCCAGATTTCCAAATTATTTGCTGTAATTTTTGTTAAGGTATATTGTACTATGTTTTAAATTATAGTTGTGCACCACTGAGTTCACCACTCAGCGATAGCTTTGTATGCTGTCGCAGGTGAAAAGAGCATAGAGCAATTGAGTAAGCTTCTTTGAAGACACATTCAGATCAGCTCCAGGTTTACCCATGTACACAGGTTTTAATGTATGCATGTAATAATATGTATGTAAATTATTTGAGTAGTTGTATAAAAACTCTTGTAAAATATTTTGGTATGTAATTAAATATAAATTATTGTGACATAAATGTTGAGTCTTATAATCAATGAAATGTTCTTTATGATGAGATTGGTTTGAAAATAAGCTGATTTGATTATTGAGATTTGAATTGTGAGTTGAAATGAAGTTATTGGAGTTGTATTTGAGAAAATATATTGGGAGTGTTTTCCTTTTTAGGTTTGAAGAACTGTTTTCTTAGAACATAGCATGCACTTTGCCGAAATTTTGAAAAAAATTTTATAACACCAGATTTTAATCGATGATTTAAATTTCACGAAAATTGTTTTAAAATCCCTTTTAATATATCTAATGGGTTATCGGTAGGAGAAGAACGGTAATTCATTAGGTGTATTACGAGATCATGTTACATCTTACGGGGGAGTAGGGTGTGACACATACACAGTACAAGTATGAAAGCAGTATCAAACTCAAACTACCTATATGCAAGATAACTATGCTATCTTAGGTCTAAAGATTATATGTACTGATATGATTTATGACAATGCATTGACAAGAGTAAACTCCATGTGCTTGTCATAAGTGTCATTGGTTCGGCCTACTTATCATGTATAAGTGCCTAACATGTTTGTTACATGGCATGAGACTCACCATTCCATTTTATTTATATCTCATATAAATAACTTGGGAACAAACATGAATACAATCTTTCTAGATAAGTCATGTCCTTATTATGAAGTATCATCGATTGTGAACCTATTTATGATACTTTGTACTAGAAATACTGTCACTCATATTCTTAACAACTTAAGAATAGAATTTCTAACAAAATATCGATGGACCTTTTCTATTACACATAAATATATTATGTAAACGGAAAAGTGGAAATGCGTTTTATTAAAAAAAACATATACAAGATGCATACTAAATGATATGCTCTAGGGCATACTACTAACAATATGGTAAAAAATTTTGGGTTGTAGGTTACCAATTTCGGATTAGGTCACTTTTTGAGTCATTTTCTGGACAGAATTTTGACAAGGTTTCTGCATGAAAGTTGGTTCATTATATGTCTAATTTGACCTCTAATTGGCCTCATACCAATTGGGGTCACACAATTAGGGTTATAGCTCCACAAGCATACTGTCCTCATAAAATTCTTCAAATACATAAGCCATACACATTCAATTCCCTAATCCTTTAATTCCCATACCTAAATTTTGGATTCATCACATTAATTAATCATTCATCACATCTCATTGTGGTCATTTTGGGCAGTTTATACAAGTCCTCACTACACAATATACATCCCTACTTCATAAAGTCAAAATTAACATAATGTACACATTCCATCAAACTCTAGTACAATTATTTCCATCAATCAATACATAGCCTATATTTACTTATTCACCAACATCACAAATTACCATTCAAATTCATGGAATTAATAATATCCCATGTCCTCAAGGCTGCCAATTTTGAACAATTACATAAAGTCTTCAATACTTTGGTCAATACTAATTCAAATTGTCCTAATTTATACCTAACACAATTAATCAATTTCTAGTACTTATAAACATCTTAATCAACATCATAATTTCTCACTTACATTCATGAATTAACCAATTCTCATGGAAATCAAGGCTGCCTAAAAGTTCAACAATTACATAAACCTTGCCAAATTCATGTAATTACACCCAATGTCTCCAAATCAAAAATCAAACCCTAATTCACATTAATCAACCTCAAAATTACACATATCATTAAAACCTAATACATGTAACTATTTAATTAACCTCACTAATCATCAATTTCATGAACAAATCACACACTTTCCCAAAGCTTCCATGGCTACCGAATTCATGCTCCATCAAATACTCATCCAATTCTTCCAATTTTTTAGTCATTCAACTCACTTCAACCTTAAATCAAAGATTAATTAAAGAAGGAAGGAAAATTAGCACTAACCTTGGTTTGGGGCTTGATCAAACTTCACCAATCTTACTTCAAATTACCATCAAATGCTTCCTTGTGATGTGAGGATTAAAGTTAATGAAATGAGCCTTAGGTTTTGAGTTCAAATTGGTAGAGGTATGGGAGCTTTCAAGATTCAGCCATGCAAGAACTTGAGAAAGCAATTCGGCAAAGTGAAAAAAAATGAGGAAGAAAGTGAATTTGCATGCTGCCCACTTGGTTTTATATGTCCACTAATCCCATTTAGTGGAGCACTAACTTAGTTTAATATAGTTTAATTATTAATTTCCAATTATCTCAATTTTCACCCCTTAATTTCCCTTAATTTCATTTTATCTTTAATCTCATTTTTCATTCAATTTTCAAATTGCAATACCACTTATTTTTCATGGACATTTAGATCAAAAGTCAACTCTAGATATCAATTGACCAAAATGCCCTTTTTTGGGTTGTATTTCAAATTTTTCGTTAATACTAATTTAATTCCTGATTTGTTTTGTTATACTAACTTACTAAATTTTCTTTGACATTTCCAATGTCAATTATACCTTAGTAGACCTTTAATTATGTCCCAAAAATGTTTCTCGTGGTTCCCCGCGGTCTAGGGTGTCACACCCTACCCCTCTGTAAGGCATAACATGATCCCGTGGTATACCAAATGAATTACCAAACTTTGTCTACTAATAGCCCATTAAATGCACTTCAAGAGATTTTAAACCTTTTCTTATTTCTTTTTACAGTGGTGAGCTGAAGTGAAACCAAATAACAAATTTGAAGTAGTAATAATTTCTGTAAAAATTTTGGCAGAGTGCCATCTATATTTCGAATAAAACAGTTCTTCAAAAACCTATAAAAAGCACTTCCAATAAATTTTTTCAATCCCAAACTCCAATAATAGTTCAACACAATAAATTACAATAGTCCAAAAACTGAGATAAGAGAAATATATCACAATATTTTTACAGGCCAAAATAATTTATAATTTTAGTTTATAACTGCTCAAGACCAAGTACAATATATACATACAGGGCACATACATTATAACAAAAACTATAAAATATGGTATACTCAATATACCCGACGAAATCTCAAAATGTAGCACAAGCAGCCTACTCTGTTGCTCTGTCCGTCTGTCTACCTACGATAGCAATGAAAAAGCTATCACTGAGTAAAATTTACTCAGTGGTGCACAATAATAATTTAATATGCGGTATATAAAACTTTTATTGATAATTCACAATTCAAATGATTCGCAATTTCATGTCACAATTTTCAAAGCTCACATAACACAATTTGATCAAAAAATTGAATAACACAGTGTTGCCAATCAATAACACAATTTAGGTCATGACACAAATTTTTCGAACATGCCGTGGTGTACACCACGACAAGGCATACTCACCCCACTAATCAAAATCAATGAGGGAGGTGGCTAGCTAACTAATGAGAACTCATCCATACTCACCTCAGACTGGCAAGTCAAAGAGGGAGGAATATAGTCATACTTACCCCATAAATGCAGGAGGAACATAGTAATATTGTCATGCCAAGTGTGAATCAAATAATTCCAAATCACCATATTTAAATATTTCATACCAACCACAAATCATATTTTATCTCAAAATTTCCATTTACAAAGTAGGCAACACAATAACTCCCAAATAAAATTTCCAAAGTCAAAACAATAAAAAATTATTCATAACTCAATTTTCCAAATAAATTTTCTAGTAAAAGCAGTGAATATAAAAAGTATTGTGCACAGACCTCGGATGAGTTGCCTCTTGGCCTTGACTCAATGTTCCTTGTGCTCTTCAATATCCTTTTCAACTGAAACACACAATTTAAAGTGTTTCAGTACTCAGTTAAATTGTTTCTAATCATAAGGTTCCATAATTAATTTATTTAATTCTATTGTTTTCCTTAGTCAACCTATAATATTGACCTTTGATGCACTTTAGGTGAATTAGGTTTAATGTTACCAATATGTCACATTTTGCATTTCAATATGCTACCAATATAGTTCAATTTACCATTTTTTACAAGTTGGCATTCATTGCCAAATTATTTCAAGTATCATTGCATGTAAATGTCAAGTTCTCAATTTTTGTGTGCTAGATTGGTCTAGCTTAAAGTCCTATTTCTCTTGGTTTTTAGCTTTTGGTCAAAGAGGTAAAATTGTAACTCTATGTCTTATTGCACTCGGGGTAAAATTTCAGGTCATTCTGAGTTGTATAGACCAAGATATGATCAATTTGCTAAAGCTAGATAGATTGCACCTTTAGTGCAAAATTTGGTCAATTTTAGGTCACTTTTAGTTCTAGCAGTTTTGGTACCCGAACTTGTGCAAGCTATTTGACTTGGTTCTGGCCATTTCTGGGCTTTGGTATCTTCATAAGAATTGTAGCTCTATGTCTAAGCTATCTATAGTAAAAATTTGAGGTCATTTGGACCTGTTTTGAGTGAGTTATGGCCAAAATACTAACTGCTGCCCAAATGGTCAATTTTCAGGCTTTCAAGTCACTAATCTGGATTTGGTCATTTTTCAAGTCACTTTTTAGGCAGAATTTTGGCAACATCTCTGCATGAAAGTTGGCCTATTTGGTGTCTAGTTTCACCCCCCATTAGCCTCATACCAATTGGGTTCACAGTTTTGCACTTATAACCTAATTTAGGTACTGCCCACAACACACAACCTGCACAAGATAATTACACTTCCAATTTGACATTCCTTCTCCTCCTCATGACTTCATTATTCATTCAAGCACTTCTACAAATACTAAACACAATTTTAACAAGCATATTGGGTAGAACACTCAAGTGCTCAATGCACACAATTCATCATTAAAGTCCAACATTCAATTCTACCGAAATACAGCATACTTCAACACCAGTGTTTCACATACACAACCATGAAAACTACAAATGCTACCCACTATTTAACACCATCACATTTCATCAATAATTCACATAAACTCACATGTAATTTCATAGTATTATAGGCTGCCAAATATGTAACACCCCTATGTTCGGTAGTGCGCTCTACTGTTCCGATGACCAGTGTCTGTCCGGATAGCTAGAATGCCTAGAACTACATTTAAAAGTTAATGAGGAGACATAAAATAATAGAATAGAAGAAAGGAAAATACAAGAAAGACAAAGGAAAAATAATAGCAATGAAATAAAACTAAGTTAAATGAGCCAGCACCGCAGCAATGGGTGACCGCACTTGGAAGTTACGGCGTGGGCCGTTGACTATCCCTGGACTGCGGGGAATCCTGAAAAATATTTTTAGGACTTAAATAAATGTCTATTGAAGTATAAATACTATTAGAAATATCAAAAAAAAAATTAATTAATTAGTACAAAAAAAAGTGAGAAATTGAGAAAATGATAAAACTCGGTGTTACCGAAAAATCGAGAATGCAACTCGAACAGGGGCATTGTGGTCATTTGACACCCCGAGTTGTCTTTTGAGCTAAATGTACATTGAAAATAAATGATACTACACTTGGAAATGTCATGAAAAATTAAATTGATGGTACATAAATTAAATAGCAAAAATTAGGAGTTAAATGTGGAATTTGAAAACTTTAGAATATTAAATACTTAAATCTCCACTTAGTGGTCCACTAACGCCTAAAGTGGACCATTAATCTTCATTTTGGATAGCAAAAAAACACCTTCTTCAACCTCTCAAAATCCAGTCGAAAATGGAAGAAAGAACCTCCATGGCCGCATTGTTTGCAAGCTCAATGCAAGCATGAATTCCACCTCTATTCCACTTGATTCCTTCACTAAAATTGTTCTACACCACTTGGGCAGTAGATAGACAGCAAGAAGATCAAGTTTTGGTGAAGTTTTGAAGAGTTTCAAAAGTGGTAAGTAGTTATTTTTGATGCTTGCTTCATTAAAGTTTGTGTGGGTGTTATGGGTAGTTGAATTGTGGAAGGATTTTTAAAGTTTGATGAGTTAAGGGAGAGGTATATTTTTGGCAACCATGGAACTTCAATAAGGGCAGTTTATCTTTTCATGTAAATGGTAGATTAAAGTGTTGATGAAGTGTTTATGTGTGTAGGAATAAATTGGGTGATGTATACTAAATATATATGTGAATGTACACTTGACTTTGGAAGCTTGGAAAGCTAATTGAAGAAGATTAGAATTCAGCAATTTGAAGTGTAGACCAAAAAAATGTTGTTTCATGGTTTGGTTTATGGAATTTTGTTATTGAATTATGGTGCTTGTTATGGCAGCTTGTACATGTGTATAAAGGTTTGAGTTTGGACATGTAAATGAGCTAGGTTATGTGGTTAAATTATTTATAATTTGAACTTGGAAAATTCTGGACTATAATGTGCATATTGAATGTGGTTATAAGCTGCCAAAATGACCAAAAATGTGTTGTGAAATGTGTTTATGTTATGGTACAAAACAGAAATGGCATGAATGTGTAACTTGGTAAGTGTTAAATGTGTAATTGATGAGTAATGAACAATGTGCAATAGGGCAATATGTGTTTTGGGCTTAGAACCTTAAGTGTGTGACTCCAATTGGTATGAGACCAATTGGAGGTGAAACTAGGCACAAAATGTACCAACTTTCATGAAGGAAGCTTAACAAAATTCTGCTTGGAAGGTAACTTGAAAAATAACCAAATCCGGATTAGTGCATTTAAGGCCTGAAAATTAACCATTTGGGCAGCAGTTGATGTTTTGGTCATAACTCACTCAAAACAAGTCCAATTGACCTGAAATATTTACCATGAATATTTGAGACACATATCTACAATTCTTATCAAGATACCAAAGCCCAGAAATGACCATAAGCAAGTCAAATAGTTTGCACAAGTTTAGGTCTAAAAACTAGTCGAACCAAAAGTGACCTAAAAATGACCCTAAGTGACCATTTTAATGCATTTTGACCAGCATTAGTAGATTGACCATAACTTGGCCTACATAACTCAGAATGACCTGAAATTTTGCCTCGCGTGCAATAAGACATAGAGCTACAAGTTTGTAGTTTTGACCAAAACTCGAAAACCAAGGGAACTAGATAGTTCGGCTAGGTCAAAATAGTATACCGGAATCCGGCAAATTGAAATAAAATGCAATATACATGAGAATGAATTGAGTAACATGTACCAACACTAAAAGGCTATCAAATGTGACGTATTGGTAACATTAAGACCTAATTCACCTAGACTGCATCGAGCGTCAACATCTTAGGTTGACTAAGGAAATAATAGAATTCAATAAGTTAATTATCAAGCATTATCGTTAGAGACAGTTTAAATGAGTACTGAAACACTTCAAATTGTGTGTTTCAGTTAGCAAAGACTCAGGGAAGGGAAAGGAAACACTGAGTCAGAGCCAAGAGACAGTTATCAGAGGTTCGTGCACAACTAGTTTTTAACTGATTTTGTTCTGAATGTTTCATATGATTAAATGACATATTTTTCTTATGTATTATGTTTAACAAGCATTGGATTTAATTCAATGATTATTGAAATTGTTATAGTATATATGAATTTAGCTTTGTGAAATGGTATTTCCACAAGTATTAAGCATTGTTGTGGATTGAATGAATTATGTTTTGGAAAATTGTGATAGAACATGTTTTGAATTGTGATGGGCAATTTGCATGGAAAAATGCAAATTTATAATTTGAATTGTGATGAGCATAAAAATTATTGGATACTGGAATTGACTTTGAATCGAATTATATTGTGATTTATGCTCACTAAAAGGATTGTGATATTGTTTTATATCTCACTATAGATGCTTGACTAGGTTATTACCCGTCTCTCTCATTTGTTGAGAAGACAATGGAGTTAGTTGTGTTTTGATTAACATGGTACGTGCACAGGCTTAGATTCTCCTCTTATTAGAGGTTAGATCTAAGTTTTATGTTATGGCCCTTTTAGAAGTTTCATTATTGTGATGTGTACTGTGCACGATGATTCGACCTCCCCAACCATAGGGAGTTAGAATCCAATTTGACCTCCCCGACAATAGGGAGTTAGAATCACCCCGAAGATGGCCCTTGTGGATTAGTCTTGCATAGTTAGTGAGATACAAAATGGTTTTTGAGATACAGAATGTTTTTAAATAGTAAAGAATTGTGATTTCAATTATGATTTATGTATAATTGATTTTGTTGGAATTACCTTAAATGGTTAGTTATGATTTGATAAATTGAACTTTGTGATCAAAGTCATTTTATACAAATGATTCATATTATTGGCAATGAATATTTTGAGTTTTGGAATTTGATGAATATCCAGATTTCCAAATCATTTGCTGTAATTTTTGTTAAGGTATATTGTACTATGTTTTAAATTATGGTTGTATACCACTGAGTTTACCACTCAGCAATAGCTTTGTTAGCTATCGCAGGTGAAAAGAGCATAGAGCAATTGAGTAAACTTCTTTGAAGAGACATTCAGATCAGCTCCAGGTTTACCCATGTATACAGGTTTTGATGTATGCATGTAATAATGTGTATGTAAATTATTTGAGCAGTTGTATAAAAACTCTTGTAAAATATTTTGGTATGTAATTAAATGTAAATTATTGTAAATGTAAATTTGAGATTTCATTTACTAAATAGCTTTGTAATATAAATTTTGAGTCTTATAATCAATGAAATGTTTCTTTATGATGAGATTAGTTTGAAAATGAATTGATTGTTTATTGAGAATTGAATTGTGAATTGAAATAAAGTTATTGGAGTTGTATTTGAGAAAACATATTGGGAGCATTTTCTTTTGTAGGATTAAAGAACTATTTTCTCAAAATACAGCCGGCACTTTGCCAAAATTTTGAAAAAAATTTATAACACCAGATTTTAATCGATAATTTAAATTTTATGAAAATTATTTTAAAATTCCTTATAGTATATCTAATGGGTTATCGGTAGGCGAAGCACGGTAATTCATTAGGTGTACTACGGGATCATGTTACATCTTACGAGGGAGTAGGGTGTGACAAAACATGGCAGTTTACCAAAGTATCAAGACCCATTTTCAAACCTTTAATTCAAGTTCTAACATGCACATCCTTGAATATTAAATTACTACATCTTCCCTTTGAGTTAATCAACCTTAATTTTCATCCATTAGAGGTAAGAAAAACTTACACACTATAAACCTTCATGGCTGCCGAAAATGGCTCAACTCCAATACTCAACCATTCATCAAATTTTCTTCACCAAACAACATCCCTTAACCCAAGCATCACTTTTACTAAAGGAAGGAAGAGAATTGGATACTTACTTATTTTTGTAGCTTGCTCAAACCTCACTAAACTTCCTTCTTTTTGCTCCAAGTATGCTGTCCAAGGTGTGTAGACAAGGTTTAGTGAAGGAACTTAGTAAAAAAGATGACTTGATTAAGGTTGCATGGAGGTAGAATGAGGTTTGGCTATGGAGCTTTAATGGAGGAAAAATTCGGCCATTGTTTTGAGAGGTTAAAGAAGACCTTTTTTCTGTCCACTAAAACCATATTTATGTCTCTTATAATGTAGTTAGTGGAGCACTAGGATTAGTTTTATTGTTTATTTATTCAAAGTTTCATTATTTGCACATTTATCTCAATTCTTTCACTATTTACATAATGTATCTCATTTTAATTTTTCATGGCATTTCCAAAGTATAATATCATTTATTTTTAATGGACATTGAGGTCAAAAGTAAACTCGGTGTGTCAAATGACCACAATGCCCCTATTCGAGTTGTCTTCCCAATTTTTCGGTAACACCGATTTTTGTCATTTTCTCGATTTCTCGTTTTTCTTTGTACTAATTAATTAATTTTTCTTTGATATTTCTAATGACATTTATACTTCAATAGATGTTTATTTAAGTCTTAAAAATATTTTCCAGGGTTCATTGCAGTTCAGGGCTAGTCAATGGTCCACACTGTAACTTTCCGGTGCGGTCACCCATCACTACGGTTTTCAGCTCGTTTAACTTAGTCACATTTCATTGCTATTATTTTTCCTTTGTTTTTCTTGTATTTTTCTCTATTGTATTTCAATATTTTATATCTCCTCACTAACATTTAAATGTAGTTCTAGGCATCCTAGCTATTCGGACAAACACTGATCATCGGAACAGTGGAACGCACTATCGAACATAGGGGTGTTACACAGGGCAAGTCAACGGTCCTCGCCATAACTTCCCGGTGTGGTCACCCATCGCTACGATGTCGGCTCGTTTAACCTAATTCCACTTCGTCTCTTTTATTTTCTCTTAATTTTTTTTGTATTTTCTTACCTTGTATCCCATCATTTTATGTTTCCTCACTATCACCAAAATGTAGTTCCAGACATTCTGACAGTCCCGGCAAACATCAGCCGTCGGAACAGTGGGACATACGGACTACGTAAAGTGAGGATGTTACATGTACAATTAAAATTGCAATATTAATATTTTGTGCTTTTTTCTAGAATTGCAAAGTTTTATATTTGAGTTGAATAAAATGAAATGCTATTAAAATTGCTTGAATTTGTGTTGATTGACTTGGATTTTGTTGACTATAAATAGAGTTGTGGGTATTATATGCATATTAGAAGTGTTTTAATAGGTTTTTAATGAATTTTTTTCTCAAATTATAGATGGCACTCTGCCGAAATTTTTGTCAATTTTTTGAAATTTATAATTAATCAAAAAAATTTGGTTCACGGCATATACCTTAACTAAATGCTTTTAATAAGTATTCAACATTACCTTACAATTTAAAACGAATAAAAATTAGTTTAAAATCCCTTGTAGTATATTTAATGGGTTATCGGTAGGCAAAATTCAGTAATTCATTAGGTATACTACGGGATCATGTTATGCCTTGCAGAGGGGTAAGGTGTGATATGTTTTAGTGGTATCAGAGCAACATTTTGAAATGAGTTTTGAAATATGAATTTGAAATATTTTCTTGATTAGTACAACTGCTCAAGTGTCCTTAATTGATATATATGATGTATTTACATCATGAATATGAACTAATGGGGATAATTCTCCTTGTGTTGGTTGCCAGGGAGTATAATTTTTGTAAATTGAAATGGAAGAAGGGGATCGCTCAGTTGAGTAATCAGTTGAGGCTGAGGCATAAGGGGAAGCCCCAGCTCTTCAGAATATTAGTGGGTCAGCTGCACTAGCTCCACCGATGTTATAGTTTCCTGCTCAGTTTGCTCAGCAGATGGCTATCTTATTCCAACAAATGGCTAGAAATATGCCAACACAAGCCCCAATTCAAGCACCAGCAGTACAACCACAGCCTCTAGCTAGGCAATACGATAAATTGATGAAATGTGGGGCTATCGAGTTTAAGGGTACTGTGGATCCACCAGAGGCAGAGCAATGATTGAAAGGATGGAATGGGTATTTAAAAAGCTGCACTGCACAGAAGAATTAAAGTTTGAATACTCAGTTTTTCTACTACATGGGGATGCATACGAGTGGTGGAAGACCATCCCCCATAGTTTAGTTGTGACACCCCTTACCCGTCTACAGTGTAGTCGAGCAAGTTATGCCACTCAGTGTGTCGGAACACCAATTCATGTTTCAATTTCAATTAATCCCTTTTTATTCATTTATTTATAATTTTTTATAAATGTAAATTTTCTATAAATTTTATAGAAAATCCGACAGAGTGCCGGCTACAAATTGGAAAACAGTTCTTCTGAACCTGTTTAAAAACACTTCCAATATAATTATAATCTCAATCTCAGTCAACCACCAACATTTTTCAACAATTCCTCAAATTAATTCAGTATCTCAAAATTCACATTTATCTCATATCACACCCAATTCAATGAGAAATACTCATATTTATTTCTGAACACAGCTCATGGGTAATTACAGCAAAAATATGATTACAATGAGTTTATAATATACATAACAAAAGTTTACAAATACAAAAGACTTAGGTAGCCCAATGTCCTACCAATGCACTGCAATTGTGAGGTGATTTTGAACTCTGAGTGCAGATCTGAAAACTCACCCTGTATGAGGTCTGCTGGACTCCCCAGCTATGTCTCCGGTACCTGCGCATGGCAAAAGCGACGCGCTAAGCAATTCTGCTTAGTGGTGATAATATAAAATAAAATAAAATAAAATAAAATAAAATAAAAATATGTATGCAGAATGTATGTTTACATTTTTGGGTAGACTTAATTTCAAATATTTATTGCAATATTATTTGATTAAAGTTTGGTAAGATTTATTAACATTGCCCGAGTAACCTATACTAGTTGACTGGACTGGATAAACGGGTAAACTGATACTGGGTACTAAGTACCTCAGACCATCACACCATCGGTCACATTGTGTCTCCCGGTGTGCAATAAAACAGCTAATAAGCTGTAATAATTATCGGGGATTAAACCCGAGTATAACAACTCAATATCATAGCCAAAGGCTATTATGCCACAGAATGGCATGGAAAGCCATGAAATACAGAATGGTATGAAGCCATATGCAGTACTGCTAATAGAACCCTATTGGCATGCCAATCTATCCAAACCAATCACATTAGGCCTACTAGGGCATTTAACACTTTTCATTTATGTAATTCTTTGAAATTGAATTTTTATGATTACTATTTATTTCATTGGTCAACCAAAATGTTGACTTTTGCATTGGCAATAGGTAAATTAGTTTAAATATCATCAACATACCACATTTTGCATTTTAAACTTGTTGGTATTGGTTGCCAATACCATCTCTAAGCTTAATGTGAATTGGATAAAATTTTCAGTTTCCGGGTTTACTGTTCCATTAGTCACTTTTGCAGTGGGAATTTGGAAAAATGATCAACATCAAAGTTGTTCCTTATTTTGTCTAGTTGAATTTCTTTTTTTGAATCACTCCATTTGGAGTTTTGTAGCTCAAGTTATGGCCTAAAAACCATAACTTTCATTTGGTAACCTAAATTCCAAAATTCTGGGCAAAACTAGTTCTGCCAGATTTGGTAACCTAAGTTTGGTTGGCAATTTGATTAGGTTATGGTCATAATTTGGGTTAGGTTTTTTCAAGAAAGTTGTTGGTCTATATCTCAGCTTGTTGTTGGTAAAATTTCATGTCAATTGGACCTTTTTACATTGAGTTATGGCCAAATGACCAAACACTGTTCATTTGATCATTTTGCCCATGCAGATTGCAGGTCACCCGGATTAGGGCAAACTTTTGGTCAACTTGGTTTGGTTTTCTGGGCATGGTTTCTTCACCAAAGTTGTGCCATTATGTGTCTAGTTTCGTGTACAATTGGCCTTGCACCAATTGGACCTCTATAATTTAAGTTATGCCTGCCCAAACCTGCTGTACTCATGTCTAATTCTGCAGGTCACATAGGACAGCCACACCAAACCCAAATCCCATCACTCAACACACTTCATTTTTTGTTTAAACAGAACTAAATGGTCACTAATTGACCATTAATACCCATTTTCATCATCACATGGTCAAAGTCCCATTTCTCCACCCCAAACCCTAACTCACACATTACCATTCATGCATTTTCATTGCATTTCTTCAATCCACTTACAAAATGCACATTAAGGGCAGCCATAATAACCTTTTAACTTCATTAAAATCATCACAAACAAACCCTAACCATGGCTGCCAAAAATTTAGGGTTTGCATACAATTGGTATTCAAAAATTTTTCTTTGTAATTTGCACTCATTTATACTTACTTGACATAAATTTGAAAAGAAACATAAGTTTAAGTCACTAACCTCTTAGGTAGCTAATCCAAAGCTTGCAAGAACTCTTTCTTTTTAATTCTTTTTGCTCCCAAAAGCTTCACTAGGATGTAAGAACAAATTTTTATGTTGTTAGGTTAGGGTTTTATTGAGAAAAGACTAAGGAATTCAAGCTTTGTAAGCATGAAAATGGAGGAGGGAAAGGAGGAGTATGGGGCGTCTCTTTTGAGAAGATGAGTAGCTGCAGATTTTTTTTCTAGAATTGTCTTTTTTCTGCCCAATTTATGTATTATAAATGTCTTCCTTTAATTTGATTGGCCATCCCTTTTTAATTACCTCATGCTTACATAAGCATGAGGTAATAAATCTCATTTTCTTTCATTTTCTTTCCATTTCTTATCTAATTAATTTCAATTAAATTTTTAATAACATTTAGTCATATTTTATGTTATATAAATTATTTATTTAACTGGACAAGTTGGCCAAAAATCATCTCTAAAGACGAAATGATCAAAATGCCCTCTGTTTGGCTTAACGGGCCAAAATTGTCTGTACCAATTGAAAAATTTTTCTAAGTATTTTCTTAGCATTCAAATGCCATAATAACCTCAATGACCCTTCTTTGGAGTCTCAATAATTATTTTATAATGTTTTCCCCGGGTCTAGGGTTCCTAGTTGCGAGAACCGCAACTTCTCACTAGGTTACCCATCGCTAGGGCACCGGCTCATTTAACTTGGTTATATTTTATTTCTAAAATTTTTACTAAATTTTTCTTATTAATATTTGAGTTAATTACGGTTCCTCACTTTAGTTTAAATATTTTTTCCGGATGTTCTAGCTGTCCGGACCGACGCTGGTCACCGGAACAGTAGACTGTACGGACTAGCTAAAGTGAGGATGTTACAACTCTTCCCCTCTAATAAAAATTTCGTCTTCGAAATTTACCTAATGCAAACAGTTGAGGAAACTGTTGCCTCATTATCTCTTCACTTTCCCAAGTTGCCTCTTCAGTGTTGTGGTGCCGCCAAAGCACTTTCACCATTGGAATTTGTTTATTTCACAGTTCCTTCACTTCCCGAGCTAGGATCTGTATAGGTTCTTCTATGTATGTCAAGTCCGGTTGGATCTCAATCTCTTCCATGGAAATGACATGTGAAGGATCTGAGCGATATCTTCTCAGCATAGAAACATGGAATACATTATGAATTTTATCCAGTTCTGGTGGTAAAGCTAGCCGATAGGCCACTGGTCCCACACGTTCAGTGACTTTTATGGGCCAATGAACCTAGGACTTAACTTACCCTTTCTTCCAAACCTCAGTACTTTCTTCCACGGTGAGACTTTGAGAAACACTTTATCGCTGAAGGAACGGAAGCCTGAAAAACACAAGTTTATACCATTGAATTCAAAAATTTTCACCTAGGGTCACATGCATCATGCAAGATTTATTTTTATCTATTTGATTTCAATGATAAACAACATATTAAAACTCTTTTAATATGTTTTTGGATCTGTATTTGCTATTTAAGATTTTAAAATTAATCAGATTAATTTTAGAACCCTAGATTAAATCAAGAATGATTACACTAACCTCTTGATGCACTGCAGCGTGTCTACGCCTTTGAGATTCGTCTTCAGGACACCAGATGTTGTCCCTCTAGCTTGTCCACACCAAGAACACATATGGCAGCCCTTGAACAGCTTCTAAAGCCTTTTCTATTAATTAGAAATTCAAGTTCTGCCTTTTAAGAGATTAGAGATGTAAACAGGACACTAGAAACAATTTCTAGTGTTCTTAATTCAAGAGATTGATGGCTAATCTCTTTGAATTGATGAGAGATGAAGAAGAATAGAGAGAGGGCTACAAAATGGCTTGACCAAGGAGTGTGGCTGCTGGTTGTATTTTATTTTCTCATAACAACACTTAAATAGCTAGGTTAACACATTAAACCCTTGTCACATGTCACCCTTTGATTAGCTCTAGGATTAAGTGACCCAATCACATTGTGCCAAGTGTCAAACCTATATGTAATCTTGATTTTAATCATCTTACATGATTAAAAAACATTTGGCAAGCTTATGTGTTATGCCATGTGTCACCATCTCATGGTGCCACGTGTCACACTGCAAAATGACCAAAATGCCCCTGTGTTTTAATTTTGAGTTCTCAACCCAAAATAATTATTTTTCTTCTTCTAATTAATTTATATCAAATATAAATTAATTAATTAATCTCTATTAATTAATTTCTCATTAATTAAATTCATATTTAAACACTTTATATATAAATTTAACTTATATTATACATCCAATAATCTAGATTTGGTTTCAAGTCATGCTAGGGACTTTGCAAACTAATTGCAAACCAAACCTATTTATTTAATCAATTAAACTCTTTAATTAATTAATTAAATCATATTTAATTAGGTGATAACTTGTGTATGTGTGTGACTTACTAGGCTCATCACTAATTGGCAATGAGACATGATATCAACTCTTAATATCATCAGAACTCTTTCTTACCATAAATGATTTCTCTAAATCATTTTATGAACCTCATAGACCATGGTTAACACCTAGCATAGCATGCCATGGCCACCCAATTAGTAATAAGGTTTACCTTAAATGAACCTATAATCATATGTTACCATGCACTAGAATCTCTCATTACAAAATCCCAACTCAAGCCGGAGTCATGGTTTATGTCAAACTCCATTTGCTATGAATATTATGTTCTCTTTTAATTCCAGTTCTTGATTAAAAGATTTTCTCATCGTAAACTCTTTTCGAATAAATCTATCTGTCTCCGCCAGAACTTGAAACATCAAGAACAATTAAATGAACATAGGATTTTATCTCTATTTACTTAGAGGAACAGATTCCATCTTGATCAACACCTACCTCCATATATAACTAGTAGGAGCCAACACATGCCCATATACCCATACATAGTACAAGTATGAAAGCAGTATCAAACTCAAACTACCTATATACAAGATAATCTGTATATCTCGTGTCTAAAGATTATATGCATCGATATGATTTATGACAAAACATTGACAAGAGTAAACTCCATGTGCTTGTCATAAGTGTCACTGGTTCGGCCTACTTATCATTTATAAGTGCCTATCATGTTTGTTATATGGCGTGAGACTCACCATTCCATCTTATTTATATCTCATATAAATAACTTGGGAACAAACATGAATACAATCTTTCTGGATAAGTCATGTCCTTATTATGAAGTATCCTCGATTGTGAACCTATTTATGATACTTCATGCTAGAAATATTGTCACTCATATTCTTAACAACTTAAGAATAATATTTCTAACAAAATATCAATGGACCTTTTCTATTACACATAAATATATTATGTAAACGGAAAAGTGGAAATGCCTTTTATTAATAAAAATATGTACAAGATACATACTAAATGATATGCTCTTGGGCATACTACTAACAATCTCCCACTAGCACTAGAGCCATTCATTACAATATCTTAGACCTATCTTCTCAAGATGTCACTAATCGAGTCCGTGACATAGGCTTAGTGAATGGATCACCGGATTTTCACCGATGCTATTTTCTGCATGGCTACATCGCCGCCCAACTATTTCTCCGATAATGTGGTAGCGCCTTTCTATGTGTTTGGATTTCGGTGAGACCTTGGTTCCTTAGCTCAGATGATCGCTCTCCATTATTGTCACGCAGTAGTGGAACCGCGACTTAATGGAAGGAACTACTGTAAGTTACATCACGAACTTCTTTATCCAAACGACTTCTTTTGCAAAGATTCGATGCAAAGAATATACTCGACCTCTGTAGTGGAATCTGCAAGTGCTCGCTTTGGAACTCTTCCAATCGATCGCACGTCCATTACAAATGAACACATATCCAGAGGTAGACTTTCTATCATCGATATCTGATTGGAAATCAGAATCAGTATAACCATCCAATTGCAAGTCTCCACCTCCATAAATCAAGAATAAATCCTTAGTTCTTCTCAAGTACTTAAGGATATTCTTAACAACTATCCAGTGTTTCAAACTTGGATTGGATTGATACCTGCTAGTCAAACTAACAGCATATGCGATATCCAGCCTAGTACACAACATTGCGTACATTAAACTTCCAATAGTCGAAGCATATGGAATCCTGACCATCTTATCTCTTTCTTCAAGTGTCTTTGGAGACATCTCTTTAGAAAGATGGATACCATGTCTCACTAGTAACAATCCTCTCTTGGAATCAAGCATGTTAAACCTCTTTAACACCTTTTCCAAGTATAGACTTTGGGATAAACCAATTATTCTTTTCGCTCTATCTCTATAGATGCGAATTCCAAGAATATAGGTTGCCTCCCCTAAGTCTTTCATGGAGAATGTATTTAACAACCATACCTTTATAGTCGTCAACATACCTGTGTCATTACCCATCAACAGTATGTCATCCACATATAAGACAAGGAAAGTGATAGCACTGTCACTAACCTTCTTATATACACATGGCTCATCCTTATTTTTGATAAAACCAAAGGATTTAATGGCTTCATCAAAACGGATGTTCCAACTCCTCGAAGCTTCTTTCAACCCATAAATGGATCGCTTTAGCTTGCATACCTTGGAACCATCTTGGGATTCAAATCCCTTAGGTTGTTCCATGAAAATGTTTTCTTCAATGTATCCATTGAGAAAAGCTGTTTTGACATCCATCTGCCAAATATCATAATCATAGTATGCAGCTATTGCTAATAAAATCCTAATTGATTTAAGCATGGCAACAGGCGAGAAAGCCTCCTCATAGTCGATTCCTTGCCTTTGGCGAAACCCTTTCGCTACTAGCCTTGCCTTATAGGTCTCTACCTTTCCATCAGAACCAATTTTCTTCTTGAAAAAACCCATTTGTTCCCTATAGGTATAATACCTTCAGGTGGGTCAACAAGATCCCAAACTTGATTCTTATACATGGAATCAATCTCGGATTTCATAGCATCAATCCATTTTGAAGAGTCTATATCTGATATAGCTTCTTCATAGGTAAGTGGATCATCTCCATGATCTACTTCTTCATGAGTAGACAACTCTTGTTCTTCTTCATGAAGAAAACCATATCTCACTGGTGGGTGAGATACCCTGGTTGTTCTACGAGGAACAGCTGTAGATGTTTCATCAACGGGTATTGGTTGACTAGATGGATCTATATCCATCTGATCTGTTGGTTGGTCAGAATTCTCCAATTCTAACTCTATTTGCCTTCTTTTGCCTCCTTCTTTGTAACACCCCTCACCCGACTACAGTGTAACCGAGCAAGGTGTGCCACAATCGGTGCCGGAGCTCCCTATCTTATCTTACTTTATTCCTTTCATATTTTGATCTCGTTATATTTTAATATTAATTATTTTTCGACGGAGAAACCAGCGGAGTTTCCCCTATTTTATTACCAGTTGACGTGTTTTACTATTTACCTGTTTGAAAGTTTCAATAATATTTTACAAATAAAATCTCATCAATTATTTTCATAACTATCTCATAATTCACATCTCATTCATATATCTCAATTTCATATTCATTTCCATGCATTATCTATATATTTCAAATCTGTCTTCGAATCCATACAATCTCATTCATGTTCAAATCACATAAGTAAAATTTTCAAATTTCTTTAATTTACATAATTTCATAATTTACATGATATATAAATTAAGTACATATGAAAAAGCTAATTTATTAAATTACATTACATTTCTATTAATTACCTGCTCATAATCTACATTACAATACAATATCTAGCATTTTATACTTAAATACAAAATATGATCTATATGGGCCCTATCTACATGCATTGCTGAGGAGGTGACAACCTTGAATACTTCAGACACTTCTGCAGATCTGGACTCCAAAAATCTTAGTCAAAGTACCTGTGCGAGGAAACAAATCCATCGCGCTAAGCATTGCTGCTTAGTGGTGCAATAATATAACAAGAAAATAAAATATACAAATAAAGGAAGAAAAAAGCATAATTTGAATATTTCAGAATCAATTTAATTTAATATAATGTGTCTAATATTAATTATCTTTTGTTCTCTTTTGTTTCGCTTTGGAAGCGTTTAATTCCAAAATTCACAATGATAATGTACAATATACAGAATTAATGAAAATATTCAATTTATATTCATATGGCAATAGAAGGTACATTTAAAATATTTAGTTAAGTTATACCTATTTTTGCAACTCTTTTATCATTTTTACTTAACAATTTTTATGTGGTTTAGATCATTTCATAATTGTAACTAATTCTTTTGGAGTCTTATTAACTCATTTATTTAATTTTTAATATTTCAATTACTAATAGTCTTAATTTATTTCAATAAATTACACTGCCCAAGTAACCTACGACAGGCTGACTAAACTGGATAACGGGTCGTTGGCACTGGACACCGCGGTGCCTCGGGCCGTCATACCATGGGACGCGGAACGTCAACCACGTATGCAGTCAGTGTGACACCCCTTACCCGTGTACAGTATACCCGAGTAAGTAATGCCACCTGGTGTACCGGCACACTCTAATATTCCTTAATTAATTTAGACAATGCTTTTGCATATAATTTATGAAATACAATTTATTTAAACCATTCATCAAAAGTATCATTCATTTAAGGTTCCGAAAATTTTAAAGAAAATCCGGCGGAGTACCGGCTAAAAATGGAGAAAACTGCTTCTGAACTGTTAAAAACACTTCCAATAGACAAATTCATTCATTCTCAACTTCAATATCATCACAAAACTCAATATCAATGTTTCAACAATTTTTCAGTTTCAGGTTTCAACAACCTTTTCATTTCTCAACATCCATTTCTCATATACAAGCAATAAATACATGCTCAAATCTTGCATTCATAGTCATAACTTTCATTATTTACATAAACATCAAAATATATTACATGAGTTCAAATACATATGAGAAAATACAAATCTGCTACAAAATATCAAAATGACAAAATGACACTTAGTGCCCTACCGATGCAATCGCAGTAGTGAGGTGACACGGACAATCGAGCGTAATCGGATGGACTCACCCGATGCGTGGTCTACTGGGCTCACGATCGAATCTCCAGTACCTACGCGTGGCAAAGCAACGCGCTAAGCAATAATGCTTAGTGGTGCAATAATATAATAGAAGAAATTGGCAAGAAAATAAATGTGTACGCAAAGTGTATGCTTTCTTTGTTTGATTTTGGTATATTCATTAATTCATTAACTCTATTCACTTTTATCTATTTGGTTGCCCCAAGAAACCTACACTAGACGATCGGATGGATAACGGGTAACCGCACTGGGTACCTAGTACCTCGCCGTCACACCATCGGTCACATACGTATCTCCGTGTGCAACGTAATAGCTAACAAGTCAGAATAATATCCGCACAAGGCCAAGTCTCAATACAAAGTCGAATGGCTAAAAGCCATGAAATCACAGAATGGCATTTTTGCCATGTGCGATCTTGCTAATCGAACACTATTGGCATGCCAAACTATCCAAACCAATCTTGTTAGGTATACTAGGGCATTTGAAACTCTTAAATTTGTCAATTGTGAATTTCAATTTTTTTGGTGTTACTATTCATCATTGGTCAATAAAAATGTTGACTTTTAGAATAAAAATGTGTACATCAACTTTGGCACTCCCAACATACCACATTTGGTGTTTAAAACTTGTTGGCATTAAGTGTTTTTACCATTTCTAAGCATTAAACCAAAGGAGCAGATTTTTCAGATTTTGTACCATAACTTCACTGTTCCATTGGACACTGTTACTGTTGGAATTTGAAGAAATGTAAAACATAAAAGTTGTTCCTTATTTTGTCTAGTTGAATTTCCTTTTTTGAATCACTCCATTTGGAGTTTTGTAGCTCCAGATATGGCTCAAAAACCCAGGCTGTCCGGATATGCAGTCTGCAGAATTTTACCATATCTACAGTGCATGAACAGTGACTTGAGTCACTTGGTTGAATGGGTTCTGGCCATAATTTGGGGTAGGTTCCTTCATGAAAGTTGTTTGTCTATGTCTTAAATTGTTGCTGTAAAAATTTCAGACCAATTGACCAAATCTACAGTGACTTATGGCCAAATGAACAGTTACTGTTCATTTGGTCAAATTCTGCAGAGGCAGTTTCAGGGTTCCGGATTGTGGCTGAGTTTTGATCCTTTTGCTTTGGTCTTTCGGGCATGGTTTCTTCAGCAAAAATGTGCCATTATAAGCCTAGTTTCATGTCCAATTGGCCAAACATCAATTGGACAAGCACAGTCCAAGTTATGGCAGTGCAAAGGGACTGAAATTTCAGTCCCTATGCTGCTGTCCATAGGGCAGATTTCACCTCACTTTGCCATAGCATTTTTCAGTCCCATTTATGGTCAACATATCTAAAATGGTCACTAATTGACCATTACAATGTGCCCTAACAATTTCCTAAGCCAATTCACACTTTCACCTTTCCAAACCCTAATTTCCATATGAATTTTTCACAACATGCTTTAATTAACTATCTCTTTCAATAATCACATGCATACATGGTTTAATCTTGATATCTAGTCCACTTTAAGTCCATCAAAACACTCATACCTTTTCATTCAATAGGGCTGCCAAAACTTAGGGCATGGATAGACATAGATTTCATTCATTTTAGTTATAAATTCCTACTTATTCCAAGTCTCTAACATAGAATTTAAAAAGCTTTAATTGTATATATGCACTAACCTTGTTTGGGCAGAATTTTCCCAAGCAATTCCTTCACTTTCTTGGCTTTTCTTGGCTGCCAAAGGCTTTAGCAAGGTGCTAGGATAAGTTTTAGTGAAGCTAGGTTAGGATTTTATGGTGAGACAAGGTAGGAAATCAAGCTTGCTTGATTGAGCTCCAATGGAGGGTGGAAGGAAGGGTTCACGTTTTTGGTGGAGAAGAAGGAGAAGAAGAGCAGCTGATTTTTGGTCCTCATTAGTCTTCATTTATCTCTTTAACTTGTTAGTCAAAGGATGGCTTATTTGTGATTGGTCCACATTTCCTTAATGACATCACTTTGAGGTCATAATTTGCATTTGTTGCATTTTTCTTTTCTTTCCTCCACTACTCATTTTCAATTTAATTTCTAGCAATATTTCTTCATATTTTATGTCATATTAATTATTTACTCAACTGGACAAGTCGGCCAAAAATCACCTCGGAAGGCGAAATGACCAAAATGCCCTCCGTTTGGCTTAACGGGTCAAAATCGTCTGTACCGATTGAAAAATTTTTCTAGGTATTTTCTTGGCATTCTAATGCCATGGGAACCTCAATTACACTTCTCTGGAGTCCCAAAAATTATTTTATAATTTTTCCCCCGGGTCTAGGGCTCCTCGTTGCGAGAACCGCAACTTCCTCGGTGACCCATCGCTGGGCACTTGCTTGACTCAGTTGTATTTTATTTCTAAAATTTTTTACTAAATTTTTCTTATTAATATTTGAGTTAATTAGGGTTCCTGACTTTAGTTTAAATATTTTTCCGGACGTTCTAGTTGTCCGGACCGACACCGGTCACCGAAACAGTAGGATGTACGGAGTGGTTATCGGGAGGGTGTTACAACTCTTCCCCTCTAATTTAAATTTCGTCCTCGAAATTTACCTGATGCAAACAGTTGAGGGAACTGTTGCCTCATCGACTTTTCACTTTCCCAAGTTGCCTCCTCGGTGTTGTGGTGCCTCCAAAGCACTTTCACCAATGGAATTTGCTTGTTTCTCAACTCTTTCACTTCCCGAGCCAAGATCCGTAGAGGTTCTTCTTCATATGTCAAATCCGGCCGTATTTCAATTTCTTGTAACACCCCTAAGTTCGGTAGTGCGTTCTGCTGCTCCAGTGACCAGTGTTGTCCGGACAGCTAGGATGCCTAGAACCACACTTCAATGAGAGTGAGGAGACATAAAATAATGAAATAAAAGAAAAGAAAGTACAAGAAAAACAAAGGAAAAATGATTGCAAAGAAATGTGATCAAGTTAAACGAGCCGGGAAACCTAACGATGGGTGACCGCACTGGGAAGTCACGGCGTGGACCGTTGACTGGCCCTGGACTGCGAGGAACCCTGGAAAACATTTTTGGGACATAAATAGACCCTTGTTGAAGAATAAATATCATTAGAAATATCAAAAAAAAATTAAATAATTAGTACAAAGAAAAGTGAGAAATCGAAAAACAGACAAAACCCGGTAATACCGAAAAATCAGGAATGCCACCCGAACATGGGCATTATGGTCATTTGACATCCCGAAGTGTCTTTTGACCTAAATGTCCATTAAAAATAAATAGTATTACACTTAGAAAATAAAATGAAAAATTAAATTGGTGGTACCTAAAATAAATAGTGGAAATTATGGGTTAAATGTGGAATAAATGAATAATTACTTTATTATATGATTAAGTGACTAAGTGGACCACTAAGGGGATTAATTAAATACATAGTGGGACATGTGTACACTTAAAATGCAGCTGAATAAGTCATCTTCCTCATTTGCATTCAAATTGCCGAATTGAAGAGTGAAGGAAACTCCATAGCCATTTTTCATGCAAGCTTTCTTAACTCTCCATTTTCAACTCCAACCTCTTAGTGTTCTTCATTAAACTTTGTCTACACATCACAAGGAAGATATTGATACTAATTTTGAGAAGTTTGATGAAGGTTTAGCAAGTTACAATTAAAGGTAAGTTTGCATTTTTGAGAATTTCTTTGTTAAAGTTTATGTTCATGTTATGGGTGTTAGTTTGGTGAAAGAAAATTTTGAGTTTGAAGGGTTATTGTTGTTTTCATTTTGGACAGCCATGAGTCACGTTTTTGATGAGATATTTGTGCATATAATTGATGAGAAATGGTGTTGATCATGATGAATTAGTAACCTAGTGAATTATTTCATGTTTAAGTGGTGATTTATGCACTTGGATGGGAAATTGTAAAATGGACGGCACTTTGATGTTGAAGAATGGTTTGTGGCAGCTTGTGGACACTTGAGAAATGGTGTATATTGAAGGAAGAGTGGGCAGAATATTGACCTAGAAGGATTGATGATATGTATGTGAATGAATGTTGTAAAGTGTATGTAAAGTTTGTAATGTTTAGGTGTGGTTGTAATGGTATTTAGAAATTGTAATTGTGAATGATATTTGGTGTGTTGAGGGTGATTGGAATCTGCCCAAAATAATGTTAATGTAAAGTAGATTATACTGTGGTTAATGTACCAAAACAGATTGGTAGGGAAGTGAACCAAATTGCAAGGTATATGTGTGTTTGAAGTGGGGTGTGAAATGCATATTGAGGGCAGTGAATATTTTAGCCTATAACCTTGAATGTGTAACCTCAATTGGTATGAGACCAATTTGGGGTGAAACTAGGCACAAAATGTGCCAACTTTCATTGAGAAACCATGCCAAAATTCTGCTTGCAAGGTGACCTAAAAATTTGACCAATTCGGATTAGGTGCAATTAGGACCTGAAAAATGACCAATTGGGCAGCAGTGAGTATTTAGGCCATAACTCACTCAAACCAGGTCCAATTGACCTGAAATTTTAACCATGAATAGTTAAGACCCATACCTACAAGTCTTATGAAGACACCAAAACCCAGAAATGACCATAAGCAAGTCAAACAACTTGCACAAGTTCGGGTCCAAAAACTGGCCGAACCAGAATTGACCAATTTGACCTAAAATTGACCTAAAATGGTACCACTTGACCAGCAATAGTGTAATGACCATAACTTGGTCTACTTAACTCGGATTGACCTGAAATTTTGCACCGCGTGCAATAAGACCTAGATCTACAAGTTTGTAGTTTCGACCGAGACCCGAAAACCGAGGGAACTAGATCGTCCGGTTAGGTCAAACCAGTGTTCCGGAATCCAAAGAATTTGCATTAAAATGCACTAAGCAAGGAAATGACTTTGGTAAAACATACCAAACCTAAAACCCTATCAAATGTGACATATTAACGACACTAAAACCTAATTTACCTAAAACGCAACGAGGGTCGGTATATTTGGTGATTAAGTGAATAATTGAGTTCAGTGCATTATTTACCAAACACCATCGATAAAGACAGTTTAAATTAGTACTGAAACACTTCAAATTGTGTTTCGCTACCAAAGACTCAGAAAAGGGAAGGAAACACTGAGTCGGATCGTGGGACAGTCATCGAGGTTTGTGCACAACAACTGCTTTCTTTTGAATTATTTTCAATGGAAATAAATATTGACTATTTGCATATCATTGTTTTAAATTGTGGAAATGTGTTTGGTGGACACTTATTGATTGAAAAACATTGTGAATGGTTTGAAACTGTGAAAATTTGTTTGAATGGCATTTGATGGATACTTATTGATTGAAAAGCACTGTAAATGGTTTTTGTGGAAATTGAAGTGAATTACGAATTGTGTTGCCATTTTGTGAATGAAATTATAACTTTGGAAATTTATTGGATTCTTACGGATCATTTGAATAAAATGTTTGGAATTGTTTTGACTCACAATTGGCATGACATCGATAATATGTTCCTCCTCCATTAATGGGGTGAGTGTGATTATTCCTCCTCTTTGACTTATTAGTGCAGGGTGAGTATGATTATGTTCCTCCCTCTTTGACTTCCCACTGAGGTGAGTATGGATGAGTTCTCATTATATAGCTAGCTTCCTCCTCATTGATTTCGATTATTGGGGTGAGCATGTCTTGTCGTGGTGTACAACACGGCATATATGGAAAATTGTGTCATGGCCTAAATTGTGTTATAGATTTGCAACAATGTATTCTTAAATTAATTGATAGAATTGATTTATTATTTATTGTGAGATAGTGAAATTTATTTAAACTCTTATTGACATATACTCTATTGAATTCAACCATGATCGACTTATTGAAAATTATTGTGATATTAACAAATGGAGTTTAAATTCTTGTTGACATTTATTGTCTTGAATTTAACTATGGTTTTAAGTATCCACTATTGATATGATTTATGAATTGTGATTTAAAATTTGTATTTGGTAAATGTTGTGCACCATCGAGACATTGTCTCAAATGATAGCTTTTATTGCCGCCGCAGTAGAGAGACAGATGTGCAAAGAAAGTTAGGTCGCTAGTATCGCCAGCGAGGGATTTTTGGGTATAGTGAGTATACCACATGTGGCATTTTGTACTGTAATGTATATTCACTGTATGTATATTTTGTTCTTGGTTTTGAGCAGTTGTAAATTTAAGTTGTACAAAGAAAGTTGTAAAATAATTATGAGTTATTTGGCTTGTAAAAATTGTGTTATATCTTTGTATCTTAGTCTTTGAAAATCACTGTGGATTTGACTTAAGAAATGTGTTGTGTTGATAAAAATGTTGGAGTTGAGATTTGAAAATATATTGAAGTGCTTTTTACAGGTTTTCTGAAGAACTGTTTTGTCCAAAATACAAATGGCACCTTGCCAAAATTTTTGCAGATATTCCAAATAAATCAAATGAGTTAGTTGTTTCACTTGATTCACCAAAGTCTTTCACACTGTAAATAGTGCTCACCATCGTAAAAGAAGTAAGAAAAGTTTTTAAAATCCCTTGTAGTGTATTTAATGGATTATCGTGAGACGGAGTTGGTAATTCATTAGGTATACTACGGATCATGTTATGCCTTACAGAGGGGTAGGTGTGACATGTTTTAGTGGTATCGAGCAAAGTTTTTAAATTGCTTTCAATTGTCATTTGAATATTCTTTCTTCACAAGCATAACCGCTCAATATCATTGTTTGATACATACAAGACATTACATTATAAATATACACTAACCGGAGGAAATCTCCTTGTGTTATTGGTTTAGAGATCTAAAATCCTCGCATTGAATATGGAAGAGGGTGATCGCTCTCGATCAATCTATTGAGGCTGAGGTGCAAGGGGATGCCCCATGCCTACATAATGTCAGTGGTTCAGTAGCACCAGCCCCTGCAGTACCGCAGTTCTCTGCTCAGTTCGCTCAGCAGACGGCTGCAATGTTCCAACAAATGGATGGTAATGTGCCTACTCAAGTCCCAATACAGACACCGGTGGTACAACCACAGTCTTCTGCTAGACAATATGACAAATTGATGAAGTATGGGGCTACAGAGTTCAAGGGGACAATAGATCCTCTAGAGGCAGAACAATGGTTAGAGAGGATGGATAGGGTATTCAAGAAACTGCATTGCACAGAGGAGCTTAGATTTGAGTACTCAGTATCTTTGCTACAGGGGGATGCTTATGATTGGTGGAAAACCATTCCCCACAGTCTGGTAGAACCTACAGTGCTAACATGGAATGAATTCCTCAGGGAATTCAGGCAAAAATATGTCCCTAATGCTTATGTAGACCAGAAGCTGCAAGAATTCCTAAGTCTGAAACAGGGGGGCAGATCAGTGGCTGAGTATGAAAGGGAATTTTCCCGCCTAAGCCATTATGCAGTAAGTCTACTTTCTACCAGTAGGGAGAGATGTAAGAGGTTTGAAACCGGCTTAAAGCCTAGTATCAGATTACAAGTGGTCGGATTCAAACATAACAACTTCTCTGAACTTATTTCTCAAGCACTAGAATTAGAAAGAATTGAATCAAGTGGCCCCGAGAAAAAGAAATCGAGAAGACGTAAAAGAGGGAAAGTCGAGAACAGAGTTCTAGTGGTCCCTATTGGAAAGAGGAAAAACTTTGGGGGATACGACAGAGATAGTAAGAAGTCCGGTAGAAATAGATTTTTTGGACAGAAACCACCTCGATCCGATCAGCAAACTCAACAGAAACCCAGAAATGCGCTGTCAGATCGACTTTGTGAAACTTGTGGTAAACCACATAGTGGGCTATGTTATAAAGCCGTAGGAGCATGCTTTAACTGTGGAGAGACTGGTCATTTTGCTAGGGATTGTGTAAATCCAGGTCGTTCTGGATCATTTACTACACCAAAGGGATCAACCCAAGTTTCTACCCCAAATAGTTCACCATCAGTTAGTAGAGGCAAAGGTAGAGGTAGGGGTAGTACACCTAGAAGTCAGACTACTGTGAATCAGCCAAAACAGGGTGATGCTTCAACTAGAGTATACGCTATACGACAGAAAAGAGACTGAGACTTTTGATATATGTATTGTTTGACCTGGAATTTGCATATTTTTACGTTAGTGTTAGAACTATATGTTCTGTTGTTATTCCTTTACAGGGGAATAAATTTTGACGCATTAGTGATTAGCCCTTAAGATAAGGATTGTGATAATAAGTGAAATTAGTTTTGAAAGAGTTTATCGGCGAAAAGTATTTTCTAACACACCATAAATTATAAAGTTAATTGGCGAGCCTACTTAATGTAAGGCAAGAGGACGTAAAAGTAAGATGCAGTAATGGAATTGCTCTAGATGAGGGTAAGGAGGTTACTGTTAGAAATTGCTAATGGATATTGTAATCAGAATAAGATTCGAATATCAGTGAATTCAAAAAGAATAAAAGATAACAAAGTTTGATCTATTGGGATGTATCGTAGTAACTATGCAATGTTCTTGATGTTTATACCGTAGTCGCAGACACTGATCGACTTGAGATTATTGTGTAGAGCTACGTATCACCCGATAGTACACCTAGATAAGAATAGTTGCCAACGGCATCTGCTTTGGTATAGTTATGCCAGACGTAATTTAATTGTTAGAAATAAGTTTGAAAATCCTACTTAGGATCTAAAACTCAAAAGTTAAAATATCGAAAGGTTATAGTTCAGTCAAAAAGGAAGTAAGTTATAGAACATTGACAGATAAAAAGAGTTATGGAAGTAGAGACTTGAACAGTTGATTCATATGTAACAAAGAAATATTCCGAATGTGAGGAAGACTATGGACTAGAATGGTCGAGGACCAATGCACGATGAATGATTCTAATATGACCTCAAGGGTCATTCAAGAAGGAACGTGAGCTGAAATATTAGACAACATAATAGTAAGAGGAGATTGGTGTTATCCAAACAAAGTAAACATTGTATTAGATTGTTAAAAGTCTTACGATCATATAGAAAGGAGAAAATAAACGTATGACTATTGTAAGATGATTACTGGGTAAAATTTCGTGGACGAAATTTATTTAAGGGGGGGAGAATTGTAACACCCCTAAGTTCTAGAGTGCGTTCACTGCTCCGGTGACCGTATTGTCCTGGACAGCTAGGATGCCTAGAACCACACTTCAATGAGAGTGAGGAGACATAAAATAATGAAATAAAAGAAAAGAAAGTACAAGAAAAACAAAGGAAAAATGATTGCAAAGAAATGTGATCAAGTTAAACGAGCCGGGAAACCTAACGATGGGTGACCGCACTGGGAAGTCACGGCGTGGACCGTTGACTGGCCCTGGACTGCGGGGAACCCTGGAAAACATTTTTGGGACATAAATAGACCCTTATTGAAGAATAAATATCATTAGAAATATCAAAGAAAAATTAAATAATTAGTACAAAGAAAAGTGAGAAATCGAAAAACAGACAAAACCAGGTAATAGCGTAAAATCAGGTATGCCACACGAACATGGGCATTATGGTCATTTGACATCCCGAAGTGTCTTTTGACCTAAATGTCCATTAAAAATAAATAGTATTACACTTAGAAAATAAAATGAAAAATTAAATTGGTGGTACCTAAAATAAATAGTGGAAATTATGGGTTAAATGTGGAATAAATGAATAATTACTTTATTATATGATTAAGTGACTAAGTGGACCACTAAGGGGATTAATTAAATACATAGTGGGACATGTGTACACTTAAAATGCTGCTGAATAAGTCATCTTCCTCATTTGCATTCAAATTGCCGAATTGAAGAGTGAAGGAAACTCCATAGCCATTTTTCATGCAAGCTTTCTTAACTCTCCATTTTCAACTCCAACCTCTTAGTGTTCTTCATTAAACTTTGTCTACACATCACAAGGAAGATATTGATACTAATTTTGAGAAGTTTGATGAAGGTTTAGCAAGTTACAATTAAAGGTAAGTTTGCATTTTTGAGAATTTCTTTGTTAAAGTTTATGTTCATGTTATGGGTGTTAGTTTGGTGAAAGAAAATTTTGAGTTTGAAGGGTTATTGTTGTTTTCATTTTGGACAGCCATGAGTCACGTTTTTGATGAGATATTTGTGCATATAATTGATGAGAAATGGTGTTGATCATGATGAATTAGTAACCTAGTGAATTATTTCATGTTTAAGTGGTGATTTATGCACTTGGATGGGAAATTGTAAAATGGACGGCACTTTGATGTTGAAGAATGGTTTGTGGCAGCTTGTGGACACTTGAGAAATGGTGTATATTGAAGGAAGAGTGGGCAGAATATTGACCTAGAAGGATTGATGATATGTATGTGAATGAATGTTGTAAAGTGTATGTAAAGTTTGTAATGTTTAGGTGTGGTTGTAATGGTATTTAGAAATTGTAATTGTGAATGATATTTGGTGTGTTGAGGGTAATTGGAATCTGCCCAAAATAATGTTAATGTAAAGTAGATTATACTGTGGTTAATGTACCAAAACAGATTGGTAGGGAAGTGAACCAAATTGCAAGGTATATGTGTGTTTGAAGTGGGGTGTGAAATGCATATTGAGGGCAGTGAATATTTTAGCCTATAACCTTGAATGTGTAACCTCAATTGGTATGAGACCAATTTGGGGTGAAACTAGGCACAAAATGTGCCAACTTTCATTGAGAAACCATGCCAAAATTCTGCTTGCAAGGTGACCTAAAAATTTGACCAATTCGGATTAGGTGCAATTAGGACCTGAAAAATGACCAATTGGGCAGCAGTGAGTATTTAGGCCATAACTCACTCAAACCAGGTCCAATTGACCTGAAATTTTAACCATGAATAGTTAAGACCCATACCTACAAGTCTTATGAAGACACCAAAACCCAGAAATGACCATAAGCAAGTCAAACAACTTGCACAAGTTCGGGTCCAAAAACTGGCCGAACCAGAATTGACCAATTTGACCTAAAATTGACCTAAAATGGTACCACTTGACCAGCAATAGTGTAATGACCATAACTTGGTCTACTTAACTCGGATTGACCTGAAATTTTGCACCGCGTGCAATAAGACCTAGATCTACAAGTTTGTAGTTTCGACCGAGACCCTAAAATCGAGGGAACTAGATCGTCCGGTTAGGTCAAACCAGTGTTTCGGAATCCAAAGAATTTGCATTAAAATGCACTAAGCAAGGAAATGACTTTGGTAAAACATACCAAACCTAAAACCCTATCAAATGTGACATATTAACGACACTAAAACCTAATTTACCTAAAACGCAACGAGGGTCGGTATATTAGGTGATTAAGTGAATAATTGAGTTCAGTGCATTATTTACCAAACACCATCGATAAAGACAGTTTAAATTAGTCCAGAAACAATTCAAATTGTGTTTCTCAGTTACCAAAGACTCAGGAAAAGGGAAGGAAACACTGAGTCCAGATCAGGGGGACAGACATCAGAGGTTTGTGCACAACAACTGTTTCTTTTGAATTATTTTCAATGGAAATAAATATTGACTATTTGTATAGTATTGTTTTAAATTGTGGAAATGTGTTTGGTGGACACTTATTGATTGAAAAACATTGTGAATGGTTTGAAATCGTGAAAATTGTTTGAATGGTATTTGATGGAAAATTATTGATTGAAAAGCAATGTAAATTGTTTTAGAGGAAAATGAAGTGAATTAATAATTGTGTAGCCATTTTGTGAATGAAAATAAAACTTAGTAAATTAATTGGATACTTATGGATCATTTGAATAAAATGTTTGGAATTGTTTTGACTCACAATTGGCATGACACTGATACTATGTTCCTCCTCCATTAATGGGGTGAGTGTGATTATTCCTCCCTCTTTGACTTATCAGTCTGGGGTGAGTATGATTATGTTCCTCCCTCTTTGACTTGCCAGTCTGTGGTGAGTATGGATGAGTTCTCATTATATAGCTAGCTTCCTCCTCATTGATTTCGATTATTGGGGTGAGCATGTCTTGTCGTGGTGTACAACACGGCATATATGGAAAAATTTTGTCATGGCCTAAATTATGTTATAGATTGGCAACACGTATTCTTGATTATTTGATCGAATTGTGTTATTATGTATTGTGAGATTGTGAAATTGATTTAAACTCTTATTGACATATACTGTCTATTGAATTCAACCATGATCTGACTTATTGAAAATTATTGTGATATTAACAAATGGAGTTTAAATTCTTGTTGACATTTATTGTCTTGAATTTAACTATGGTTTTAAGTATCCACTATTGATATGATTTATGAATTGTGATTTAAAATTTGTATTTGGTAAATGTTGTGCACCATCGAGACATTGTCTTAGCGATAGCTTTATTATTGCCGCAGTAGAGAGACAGACAGGCAAAAGCTAGGTCGCTAGTATCGCCAATGAGGGATTTTGGGTATAGTGAGTATACCACATGTGGCATTTTGTAATCAGAATGTATATTCACCGTATGTATATTTTGTTCTTGGTTTTGAGCGATTGTAAATTTAAGTTGTACAAGAAAGTTGTAAAATAATTATGAGTTATTTGGCTTGTAAAAATTGTGTTATATCTTTGTATCTTAGTCTTTGAAAATCATCGTGGATTTGACTTGAGAAATGTGTTGTGTTGATAAAAATGTTGGAGTTGAGATTTGAAAATATATTGAAGTGCTTTTACAGTTTTCAAGAACTGTTTTGTCCAAAATACAAATGGCACCTTGCCAAAATTTTTGCAGATATTCCAAATAAATCAAATGAGTTAGTTGTTTCACTTCAGTTCACCAAAGTCTTTCACACCTGTAAATAGTGCTCACCACTGTAAAAGAAGTAAGAAAAGTTTTTAAAATCCCTTGTAGTGTATTTAATGGATTATCAGTAGACGGAGTTGGTAATTCATTAGGTATACTACGGGATCATGTTATGCCTTACAGAGGGGTAGGGTGTGACATTTCTTCTCTGGAGATGACATGTGAAGGATCTGAGCGATATCTTTTGAGCATAGACACGTGGAACACATTGTGGATCTTGTCCAGCTTTGGTGGTAAAGCTAGCCTATAGGCCACTGGACCCACACGTTCAATAACTTCATATGGGCCAATAAACCTAGGGCTCAACTTACCTTTTCTTCCAAACCTCAACACTTTCTTCCACGGTGACACCTTGAGGAACACTTTTTCGCCAACCGCATATTCTATTTCTTTTCTCTTCAGGTCGGCATAAGATTTTTGTCTGTCTGAGGCAACCTTCAAGTTGGCTTTGATTAATTTCACTTTTTCCTCAGCCTGTTTCACCAGGTCTGGTCCTACCAGTTTGTCTTCTCCCAATTCAGTCCAGCACACTGGAGTTCTACATTTTCTCCCATACAGCGCTTTATATGGGGCCATTTGACTGCTAGCATGGTAGCTATTGTTGTATGCAAATTCTGCCAGTGGGAGGTATCTATCCCAACTTCCCTCAAACTCAATGACACAACTCCTCAGCATATCCTCAAGGACCTGACATATATTTCATGTTATTATTATCATTTCAGTTCAACATTTGTATCAATTTCATGGGTTTCAATTGCTTACCTGGATTACTCTTTCTGATTGCCCATCCGTCTGAGGATGGAAAGCTGTGCTGAAATGGAGTTGTGTACCCAAGGATTCATGCAACTTCTTCCAGAATCTCGATGTAAACCTTGGGTCTCGATATGATGGAAAGTGGAATTCCATGCGCCTAACTATCTCAGCGATATACAATCGCTAACTTCTCCGGTGAGTAGTCACCCCTAATCGCGAAAGTGTGCCGACTTTGTCAATCTATCAACTATCACCCATGCTTTGCATCATGTTTCTTCCGGTGAGAGGTAGCCCACTTACAAAATCCATGGTGACCGATCCCATTTCCATTCGGTATGCGTATAGGCTATAGCAAACCCGATGGAACTTGGTGTTCGCCTTGACTTGTCGACATGTCAAACATTTAGTCACATAGTCACCTATATCCTCTTCATACTGTGCCACCAATACTGGAGTTTGGATCATGGTACATCTTTGTACTTCCAGGTGCATAGCATATACATTGGTGTGTGCCTCTTTTAGAATCTCGCCTTCAATTCCCCATCATCCGTACACACAGTCTTCCTTTATAATCTGAGACACCCATCCGCTTTCACCTCATAATCGCTTGCTTTTCCTCTCAAATCTTGCTCACAATAGCCATTAGCTTCTCATCTACCTTCTGCCCATCTAGTATCTGCTGTAGCAGGTTTGGCCTTACTTGCAACTCAGCCAAAATAGCTCCATCTCGAATCAAAGATAGACGGGCATTCAATGATCTCAAAGCAATCATGGATTTTCTGCTCAAAGCATCAGCAACTACATTTGCCTTCCCAGGATGATAGTCAATTACACAATCATAGTCCTTCAGGAACTCAATCCATCGCCTCTGTCTAAGGTTGAGCTCCTTCTGGGTTGGCAAGTATTTCAGGCTTTTGTGGTCCGTGTAGATGTAACACTTTTCACCATACAAATAATGCCTCCATATCTTCAGTGTGAAGATAATTGCTGCAAGCTCCAAATCATGGGTAGGGTAATTTTGTTCATGTGGCCTTAGCTGTCTGGAAGCATAGGCGACCACCTTCCCCTCTTGCATCAATACACACCCTAGCCCATTATGAGAGGCATCACTGTAGACCACAAAGTCCTTTCCTGACACTGGCTGTGTTAACACTGGTGCCTCTGTCAACATAGCCTTCAACTTCTCAAAACTGGTCTGACACTTGTCATTCCAGTCAAATCTGACATTCTTGTGTAACAACTTGGTCATTGGAGCTATTAGGAAAATCCTTCACAAATCTCTTGTAATACCCAGCTAGCCCCAAGAAACTTGACCTCGGTTGTATTCTCGGGAGGCTTCCATTCCATCATCGCTTCTATTTTCTTGGGATCCACCTAATCCCATCACCGACACTATGTGTCCAAGGAATGCAATCTCATCCAACCGAAGTCACACTTGGACAACTTAGCATACTGACTTCTTTTCCCGCAGGTTTGCGAACAATCCTCAAATGTTCATCATGTTCTTCCTGGTCTTGGAGTACACCAGAATGTCATCAATAAAACCACTACGAACCGATCTAGTTATGGATGGAAGATACGGTTCATAAGGTCCATGAACGCCATCGGTGCATTTGTTAGGCCAAAGGGCATCACCGAAACTCATAATGCCCATACCGGTCTGAATGCGATCTTGGGCACATCTACATCTTTCATCCTCACCGATGATACCGATCCGAGATCAATCTTAGAAAATACTCCTGCTTCCCTTGGTGATCAAACAGATCATCAATTCTAGGCAACGGATACTTGTTCTTCACCACTTTATTCAACCGCCAGAATCAATACATAGCCTCAAAGTCCCATCCTTCTTCTTTACAAACAGACCTTGGAGCTCCCCATGGTGACACATCTGGGGCGTATGAACCCCTTATCCAAAGAATCCTTGCAACCGAGTTTTCAACTCCCTCAATTCGATGGGTGCCATCCTATAAGGAGCAATGGAAATGGGTCTTTGTCCAGCAGTTGTCTCAATAGCAAACTCGACTTCCCTTTCTCGTGGCAAACTGTGCAACTCTTCAGAAATACTGGGAAGTCTCTCACGTGGGTATGTCACTAAAGTTTGGCTTAGCCTGCCTAGTATCCACCACATGTGCTAGGTAGGCTTCACATCCTTTTCTCATCATTCTTCTTTCAAATGTGGCTGAGATGACATTGGACAAGAAATCTGTCCTTTCACCCACAACAGTTGATCTCATTACCCTCGGAGTTTTTAGAGAAATCCTCTTCAATTTGCAATCAACTATTGCACGATGACGTGACAACCACCCATTCCCAAAATCACGTCAAACTCATGGAAGGGCAACTCAATCAAGTGCGCCAAGAATTCATACCCTGAATCCTCAACGGCAACCTTTGTATACTTTGTTCACCACTACACTGTGGCCTAATGGATTAGTGACCAGAATGTCTTGGTCACTTTCCCCTACCAGTATCCCCCTTTCTACGGGTAGATTGATGCAGATGTATGAATGAGTGGATCCTGGATCCACCAATGCATGCACAGGAGTATTGTAGAGGGAGAACGCACTCGATGACGCCCGGCATCTTGCTCCTCCCGAGCCTCGGGGCATAATTTACGGCAGTGGCACGTTATCCGCCTCTCTGCCGCTCGATGCAGCCTCGTGATGGTCCCACCGCCGGATTTACGGACCTTCTACCCTTGGTGGTGCAGAGCAGTGCATCGCTTGTGTCGGAGTAGCCGTAGTAGTTCTGCGTGGCGGTTCCTCAACCGATGCTCTGTTGACCCACACCTCAGCAGGCACCGCCACTCTCAACACTCCCCCTTATGCCATCTTTGACGGTGTGGACAAAGTGAAGATGCCGGGCTGGTCCTCGAACCCCATCCCCGAGAGCTGCCCACCGATGGTATGGGTGACCTCTCCTAGGGGTGAATCGTGGCTGGGCCCCGAGACCGACTCGGCCCCGTGGCTGAGCTGAACTTTGTGCAGAGGACCCTTGAACTTCTTCCTCGATGCAGAGCCGAACTAGATCGACCCGGTCCCTCTTCTCGCTCTCTCTCTTCTAGTCCACTCACTAATTCTCACTTTTTCAACCTTTATGGCAGCTTCCACTAACTTGGTAAATTTCGTGATTCCCAAGGCGTTGAGCTGGATCTTGATGTTGTCATTTAGTCCCTCTTCAAATCTCTTACATCTTTCACTTCATTAGGGACTATCTCCCTTCCATAACGGCTTAATCGAACAAACTCCTTCTCATACTACCACCGACAACCGCTTTGCCTCAGTTAATGAATTCCCTTCTTCTCTCTTCTAGGTATACAAGACCACATATTTCTTCTTGAACTCAGAGAGGAAGAAGTCCCAAGTTCTGACTTCGGGCTGCACTTCATCGACACCGTGTCCCACCACTCATAAGCATCATCTTGCAAGAAAGAGATGGCGACTTCGGTGTTTTGCTCGGAGTGCGGTGAAGTTGTTTCAAGACTCGCCTGCTCTGCTCAACCAATTCTACGCAATGCAGAGTCATCTTCTCTCTTGCCATAGAAATCCACTGCCCCAAATTTTCTTAACCTTTCCAGGTGTGACTTCTGCTGTGGAGCTGGTGGTGGTGGTGGTGGTGCTGGCATTACCCCAGCCATCTGTCTAAAAAAGTCGGCCATTTGTTGGAACATGGCTCGTGGAGGCCGAGGTGCTCGCTTGAGTCGGGAGCGCATTCTCTCATGCCCCCAGTCTCAGCTGCTGCAGGTGGAGCATGACTCTCCACTTCCTCCTCGACTGCCCTCTGAGATGAAGGATCCATATCCTATTCAAAATAAGAAAGATAAACAGATCTGCGTTAGTGTCACCTCGACTCTTACAAATGCAATGCATGGTATGGACTCAATCTAGGCCCAGAAACGCCTAAACCGTGCTCTGATACCACTAAATGTGACACCCCTTACCCGTACAAGATACCCGAGTAAGTAATGCCACCTGGTGTACCGGCACACTCTAATATTCCTTAATTAATTTAGACAATGCTTTTGCATATAATTTATGAAATACAATTTATTTAAACCATTCATCAAAAGTATCATTCATTTAAGGTTCCGAAAATTTTAAAGAAAATCCATGGAGTACCAAATAAAAATGGAGAAAACCGTTCTTCGGAACCTGTTAAAAACACTTCCAATAGACAAATTCATTCATTCTCAACTTCAATATCATCACAAAACTCAATATCAATGTTTCAACAATTTTTCAGTTTCAGGTTTCAACAACCTTTTCATTTCTCAACATCCATTTCTCATATACAAGCAATAAATACATGCTCAAATCTTGCATTCATAGTCATAACTTTCATTATTTACATAAACATCAAAATATATTACATGAGTTCAAATACATATGAGAAAATACAAATGCTACAAAATATCAAAATGACAAAATGACACCTAGTGCCCTACCGATGCACCGCAGTAGTGAGGTGACATGCACATCGAGCGTAATCGGATGGACTCACCTACCGTGGTCTACCGGGCTCACGATCGGAATCTCCAGTACCTACGCGTGGCAAAAGCAACGCGCTAAGCAATAATGCTTAGTGGTGCAATAATATAATAGAAGAAATTGGCAAGAAAATAAATGTGTATGCAAAGTGTATGCTTTCTTTGTTTGATTTTGGTATATTCATTAATTCATTAACTCTATTCACTTTTATCCATTTGGTTGCCCCAAGTAACCTACACTAGACGACTGGACTGGATAACGGGTAAACTGGCACTGGGTACCTAGTACCTCGGCCGTCACACCATCGGTCACATACGTATCTCCCAGTGCAAATGCAGCTAACAAGTCAGAATAATATCCGCACAAGGCCAAGTCTCAATACAAAGTCGAATGGCTAAAAGCCATGAAATCACAGAATGGCATTTTTGCCATGTGCGATCTGACTAATCGAACCCTATTGGCATGCCAAACTATCCAAACCAATCTTGTTAGGTATACTAGGGCATTTGAAACTCTTAAATTTGTCAATTGTGAATTTCAATTTTTTTGGTGTTACTATTCATCATTGGTCAACAAAAATGTTGACTTTTAGAATAAAAATGTGTACATCAACTTTGGCACTCCCAACATACCACATTTGGTGTTTAAAACTTGTTGGCATTAAGTGTTTTTACCATTTCTAAGCATTAAACCAAAGGAGCAGATTTTTCAGATTTTGTACCATAACTTCACTGTTCCATTGGACACTGTTACTGTTGGAATTTGAAGAAATGTAAAACATAAAAGTTGTTCCTTATTTTGTCTAGTTGAATTTCCTTTTTTGAATCACTCCATTTGGAGTTTTGTAGCTCCAGATATGGCTCAAAAACCCAGGCTGTCCGGATATGCAGTCTGCAGAATTTTACCATATCTACAGTGCATGAACAGTGACTTGAGTCACTTGGTTGAATGGGTTCTGGCCATAATTTGGGGTAGGTTCCTTCATGAAAGTTGTTTTTCTATGTCTTAACTTGTTGCTGTAAAAATTTCAGACCAATTGACCAAATCTACAGTGACTTATGGCCAAATGAACAGTTACTTTTCATTTGGTCAAATTCTGCAGAGGCAGTTTCAGGGTTCCGGATTGTGGCTGAGTTTTGACCCTTTTGCTTTGGTCTTTCGGGCATGGTTTCTTCAGCAAAAATGTGCCATTATAAGCCTAGTTTCATGTCCAATTGGCCAAACATCAATTGGACAAGCACAGCCCAAGTTATGGCAGTGCAAAGGGACTGAAATTTCAGTCCCTATGCTGCTGTCCATAGGGCAGATTTCACCTCACTTTGCCATAGCATTTTTCAGTCCCATTTATGGTCAACATATCTAAAATGGTCACTAATTGACCATTACAATGTGCCCTAACAATTTCCTAAGCCAATTCACACTTTCACCTTTCCAAACCCTAATTTCCATATGAATTTTTCACAACATGCTTTAATTAACTATCTCTTTCAATAATCACATGCATACATGGTTTAATCTTGATATCTAGTCCACTTTAAGTCCATCAAAACACTCATACCTTTTCATTCAATAGGGCTGCCAAAACTTAGGGCATGGATAGACATAGATTTCATTCATTTTAGTTATAAATTCCTACTTATTCCAAGTCTCTAACATAGAATTTAAAAAGCTTTAATTGTATATATGCACTAACCTTGTTTGGGCAGAATTTTCCCAAGCAATTCCTTCACTTTCTTGGCTTTTCTTGGCTGCCAAAGGCTTTAGCAAGGTGCTAGGGCAAGTTTTAGTGAAGCTAGGTTAGGATTTTATGGTGAGACAAGGTAGGAAATCAAGCTTGCTTGATTGAGCTCCAATGGAGGGTGGAAGGAAGGGTTCACGTTTGGTGGAGAAGAAGGAGAAGAAGAGCAGCTGATTTTTGGTCCTCATTAGTCTTCATTTATCTCTTTAACTTGTTAGTCAAAGGATGGCTTATTTGTGATTGGTCCACATTTCCTTAATGACATCACTTTGAGGTCATAATTTGCATTTGTTGCATTTTTCTTTTCTTTCCTCCACTACTCATTTTCAATTTAATTTCTAGCAATATTTCTTCATATTTTATGTCATATTAATTATTTACTCAACTGGACAAGTCGGCCAAAAATCACCTCGGAAGGCGAAATGACCAAAATGCCCTCCGTTTGGCTTAACGGGTCAAAATCGTCTGTACCGATTGAAAAATTTTTCTAGGTATTTTCTTGGCATTCTAATGCCATGGGAACCTCAATTACCCTTCTCTGGAGTCCCAAAAATTATTTTATAATTTTTCCCCCGGGTCTAGGGCTCCTCGTTGCGAGAACCGCAACTTCCCTCCGGTGACCCATCGCTTGGGCACCGGCTCGTTTGACTCAGTTGTATTTTATTTCTAAAATTTTTTACTAAATTTTTCTTATTAATATTTGAGTTAATTAGGGTTCCTGACTTTAGTTTAAATATTTTTCCGGACGTTCTAGTTGTCCGGACCGACACCGGTCACCGAAACAGTAGGATGTACGGAGTGGTTATCGGGAGGGTGTTACAGTCAGTATGGCTAAAAAGCCATGATAACACACAATCGGGCATAAAAGCCATGAATACAGGCATAAAGTCATGAATGCGGGCATAAAGCCATGAATACAGGCATAAAGCCTTTCGCAGTACTGCTAAAACAATACCCTATTGGCATGCCAATCTATCCAATCTGACACACGTGTCTAGGCAATACATGGGCACATAGTACCATTAAGAGTTTATTATTTCATGATAAATTTCAATTATAATTCATACATTCATTTGATCATTTATATGATCACAATTCACATCAATTATCCTTTTATACCATTGTACTCAAAATACTTCTCCTCTCTACAATAATGAGAACTAATGTCTCATTCATAAATTAATATGGTTCATTTATTCATTCATTATGTGATTCATATTGATCACAATTCTAAACAATGGTTCACATGTACCATTGTATTCAAAACATTCTTCCTTTCTCTTATAACTAGAACTAATGTTTCATTTATATTTTTATGTGATTCATTTATTCATTACAATATTTATATGAATTCATAACTCATACAAGGTGTTATTACCTTATTTGTAATGGAAACATAAACCCTAATCTAAACCTCATCCTATTTATACTTAACAATCCATTTAGTTAAATTTCATTTCATACATTCCTTTCTCATTTATACATTCAAAAATCTACTTATGTAATTACAAATTTTATATTTCAAGTTGAGTTACTAATATTTTATGAATTCCATTTGTGATGGGCATATAAGCCCTAACTATCTATTCACATCAATTAGGTGACTTATTTTTCATGTTTCGAGTAATCTATGAATATTTCATGGATTTCAACTTATGGTCTTAATTTCCTTTTAACAATTTTGACTAAGATACATAGTCCACATTTGTCATACAATTCTAAGCATTTAAGCTTAGAATTGGTTCTAGGTCTTCATCTTAGTTTGCTAATCATTTTGATTACTATTCACCTTACTAGTCAACCAAAATGTTGACTTTTTCATACTTAAGGAATATGTTAATTCTAATTACACCAAGAGCCCACATTTTGAGTTTTACATTTGCTAGTATTAATTGCCAATTGCAATTTAAAGTCCCCTAGATGCATTTCTAATTTCAAATTTTGAATTTCAAGTTTTGGTGTCACTATTCACCTCATTGGTCAACAAAAATGTTGACTTTTGGATAGAAAATAGGTATATTAGTTTTGACACTCCCAACATACCACATTTTGCATTTAAAATTTGTTGGAATTAACTCCTAAATCCATTTCCAAACCTAAAACCTAAAGAGCAGAATTTTCAGTTTTTGTGACCCAACTTTACTGTTCCATTGGGCCCTGTTGCAGTGGGAATTTGAGGAAATGGTAAACATGAAAGTTGTTCCTTATTTTGTCTAGTTGAATTTCCTTTTTCGAATCACTCCATTTGGAGTTTTGTAGCTCTAGATATGGTCCAAAAACCACAGCTGGCCGGATTGGAAAAACTGCAGAATTACCAAATCTACAGTAATATGAATAGTGACTGTGACTGCCATTTGGGTTAGGTTCTGGTCATAATTTGGGGTAGGTTTCTTCATGAAAGTTGTTTGTCTATGTCTTATCTTGTTGCTGAAAACATTTCAGGTCAATTGACCATTTCTACAGTGAGTTATGGCCAAATGAACAGTTACTGTTCATTTGGTCATTCTGCAGAATTGGCTTGCAGGGTACCCAGATTGGGGCTAACTTTTGGTCCACTTGCTTTGGTCTTTTGGGCATGGTTTCTTCAGAAAAAATGTGCCATTATAAGTCTAGTTTCATGTCCAATTGGCCAAACACCAATTGAACCTACACAACCAAAGTTATGGCTGTCCAAGTGGGCTGGAATCACAGCCTCATTGCTGCTGTCATTAGGCAGCCTACCAATTGGGTTTGTAACACTTTAGTTCACTTCAAATTATAATTAACTTGCCTCAAATGGTCACTAATTGACCACTAGAATGTCCATTAATCATTTCATAAGCCAAAACCAAATTTCACTCCTCAAAACCCTAATTCAACAATTCAAAACCATGTATAATCATTTCATTTATGAATTCACTTATAAGTTACACTTTAAGGGCAGCCATACTTGCATATTAGATTCCCAAAAATTATCACCATATCACCTTAACCTTGGCTGCCCAAAATTTGGGGTTAGCATACCAATGTCTTTTATCAAAATTTCTTTGTCATTTAATCACCTATATAGCTCTTAATCATGAAATTGAAGTGAGATTTAAAGTTTAGGGCACTAACCTTATCAAAGCTCCCACTTGAGCTTGTCAATCTTTAAAATTTCTCCCTCTAATGGCTGTCTAAATATGATTTAGGGTGTAAGGATAAATTTTTGTGAAGTGAGGATGAGGTTTTATGGTGTATAGGGTGAGGTTTTAGCAAGAAAAAGAGAAAGTTTTAATGGAGATTGTGAGGGAAATAGGGGCTGCCGGAAATGGAAGAAGATGAGCAGAAAATTTTCTCAAATTTGAACTCCTTTTTGACCTTTTTTAATTGGTTTAAGAGTGCTTGTTGAAATTTGATTGGTTGGGAGAAAGTAAATGACATCATGTGATGTCATTATCCTTAATTTCCACTATTTTTCTTTTCTTTTCTTTTCTACCACATTTCAATTTAATTTTTAGCAATATTTATTCATATTTTGAGTCATAATAATTATTTACTTAACTGGACAAGTCGGCCAAAAATCACCTCTGAAGGCGAAATGACCAAAATGCCCTCCGTTTGGCTTAACGGGTCAAAATTGTCTGTACCGATTGAAAATTTTTTCTAAATATTTTCTTGGCATTCTAATGCCATAGGAACCTCAATGACCCTTCTCTGAAGTCCCAAAAATTATTTTATGAATTTTTCCCCGGGTCTAGGGCTCCTCGTTGCGAGAATCGCAACTTCCCTCTGGGTTACCCATCGCTTGGGCACTGGCTCACTTGACTTGGTTGTATTTTATTTCTAAAATTTTTACTAAATTTTTCTTATTAATATTTGAGTTAATTATGGTTCCTGACTTTAGTTTAAATATTTTTTCGGACGTTCTAGCTGTCCGGACCGACATCGGTCGCCGGAACAATAGAATGTACGGAGTTGCTACTGGGAGGATGTTACAACTCTTCCCCTCTAATTTAAATTTCGTCCTCGAAATTTACTAGGTGTTTTGGATTCTGAGATAATTCTTTTACCTTTCTATTGCTCCCTCTATCTACTTCTTTTATATATATGGTACCATTTAGTCTTTTTGAATCTATCATTATACACTTAGGCATATCATAAAGGAAATACTTTACCTCAAATTCACATCTGGGGCTTCTTGCTCCTCTCCGGCTTGGGTGACATTTGGAAGTGGTGTTACTGTTGTACTTGGTCCTTCCACTACCTCTGTCTGGGTCCTTGGTAAATTCCTCTTAGGACAATCTTTCAGACGATGGTCTATGGCCCCACATCTAAAATAGGCTCCAGTCAATCCCCTACATTCACCTTTATGCCACTTGTTACAATGGCCACATTTTCTTGCTAGTCCTGGTGCACTCACTATTAGTGTTTCTGGTTGATCTCTTCTGGGTATAGGCCTGGGCCTAAATCTCCTACTTTGATCATATGTCTGACTTAACTGTTCTCTCGGCCTCTTATTACTCGACTGTCCAAATTTCCTCTTTTGCTGATCACCACTCCTCTTTTGTTCCTCTTCATGAGCACAGCTAATATATTTCTTTCTAAACTCTATCAGAAAGAATTCCCAAGTTACATCAGCTTGTGGCACTACCTTGGTTACGACATCCCACCACCGATATGCAGCTTCTTGTAATAATGAAATTGCACACTCCAAACTCGCTCGTGTGCAATGGAGTCTTCTGAGACTCTTTTAGTCCTTTCTAACCAATACTCAGCCGCTGAAGAATCATCTTCCTTTCTACCATTGAAAGCTACAGCTCCATACTTCCTAATTTTTCCTAGAGGTGATTTCTGCTGAGACAGTGGTGGAATAACCCCAGTCATCTGTTGAAAGAATCCAGTCATCTGCTTAAACAAGGCCTGTTGGGGTTGTACAGGCACCTCTTGCACTGGTGGAGCAGGGTCTCCCTGATTTCCAATATCACTTCCAGTCGGGATATGGCTTACTACTTCTTCTTCTACTGCCCTCTGTGATTCTGAGTCCATACCTTAACCTAAAATAACCAAGAAAATAGATCTGCATTAGTGTCACCTCAACTCATATGAATGCAATGCATGATATGCAATCTATTTAGGTCCAGAAACGCCTAAAACGCGCTCTGATACCAATAAATGTAACACCCCTCACCCGACTACAGTGTAACCGAGCAAGGTGTGCTACAATCGGTGCTGGAGCACCCTATCTTATCTTACTTTATTCCTTTCATATTTTGATCTCGTTATATTTTAATATTAATTATTTTTCGACGGAGAAACCAGCGGAGTTTCCCCTATTTTATTACCAGTTGACGTGTTTTACTATTTACCTGTTTGAAAGTTTCAATAATATTTTACAAATAAAATCTCATCAATTATTTTCATAACTATCTCATAATTCACATCTCATTCATATATCTCAATTTCATATTCATTTCCATGCATTATCTATATATTTCAAATCTGTCTTCGAATCCATACAATCTCATTCATGTTCAAATCAGATAAGTAAAATTTTCAAATTTCTTTAATTTACATAATTTCATAATTTACATGATATATAAATTAAGTACATATGAAAAAGCTAATTTATTAAATTACATTACATTTCTATTAATTACCTGCTCATAATCTACATTACAATACAATATCTAGCATTTTATACTTAAATACAAAATATGATCTATATGGGCCCTATCTACATGCATTGCTGAGGAGGTGACAACCTTGAATACTTCAGACACTTCTGCAGATCTGGACTCCAAAAATCTTAGTCAAAGTACCTGCGCGAGGAAACAAATCCATCGCGCTAAGCATTGCTGCTTAGTGGTGCAATAATATAACAAGAAAATAAAATATACAAATAAAGGAAGAAAGAAGCATAATTTGAATATTTCAGAATCAATTTAATTTAATACAATGTGTCTAATATTAATTATCTTTTGTTCTCTTTTGTTTCGCTTTGGAAGCGTTTAATTCCGAAATTCATAGTGATAATGTACAATATACAGAATTAATGAAAATACTCAATTTATATTCATATGGCAATAGAAGGTACATTTAAAATATTTAGTTAAGTTATACCTATTTTTGCAACTCTTTTATCATTTTTACTTAACAATTTTTATGTGGTTTAGATCATTTCATAATTGTAACTAATTCTTTTGGAGTCTTATTAACTCATTTATTTAATTTTTAATATTTCAATTACTAATAGTTTTAATTTATTTCAATAAATTACACTGCCCAAGTAACCTACGACAGGCTGACTAAACTGGATAACGGGTCGTTGGCACTGGACACCGCGGTGCCTCGGGCCGTCATACCATGGGACGCGGAACGTCAACCACGTATGCAGTCAGTATGGCTAAAAAGCCATGATAACACACAATCGGGCATAAAAGCCATGAATACAGGCATAAAGCCATGAATGCGGGCATAAAGCCATGAATACAGGCATAAAGCCTTTCGCAGTACTGCTAAAACAATACCCTATTGGCATGCCAATCTATCCAATCTGACACACGTGTCTAGGCAATACATGGGCACATAGTACCATTAAGAGTTTATTATTTCATGATAAATTTCGATTATAATTCATACATTCATTTGATCATTTATATGATCACAATTCACATCAATTATCCTTTTATACCATTGTACTCAAAATACTTCTCCTCTCTACAATAATGAGAACTAATGTCTCATTCATAAATTAATATGGTTCATTTATTCATTCATTATGTGATTCATATTGATCACAATTCTAAACAATGGTTCACATGTACCATTGTATTCAAAACATTCTTCCTTTCTCTTATAACTAGAACTAATGTTTCATTTATATTTTTGTGTGATTCATTTATTCATTACAATATTTATATGAATTCATAACTCATACAAGGTGTTATTACCTTATTTGTAATGGAAACATAAACCCTAATCTAAACCTCATCCTATTTATACTCAACAATCCATTTAGTTAAATTTCATTTCATACATTCCTTTCTCATTTATACATTCTGAAATCTACTTATGTAATTACAAATTTTATATTTCAAGTTGAGTTACTAATATTTTATGAATTCCATTTGTGATTGGCATATAAGCCCTAACTATCTATTCACATCAATTAGGTGACTTATTTTTCATGTTTCGAGTAATCCATGAATATTTCATGGATTTCAACTTATGGTCTTAATTTCCTTTTAACAATTTTGACTAAGATACATAGTCCACATTTGTCATACAATTCTAAGCATTTAAGCTTAGAATTGGTTCTAGGTCTTCATCTTAGTTTGCTAATCATTTTGATTACTATTCACCTTACTAGTCAACCAAAATGTTGACTTTTTCATACTTAAGGAATATGTTAATTCTAATTACACCAAGAGCCCACATTTTGAGTTTTACATTTGCTAGTATTAATTGCCAATTGTAATTTAAAGTCCCCTAGATGCATTTCTAATTTCAAATTTTGAATTTCAAGTTTTGGTGTCACTATTCACCTCATTGGTCAACAAAAATGTTGACTTTTGGATAGAAAATAGGTATATTAGTTTTGACACTCCCAACATACCACATTTTACATTTAAAATTTGTTGGAATTAACTCCTAAATCCATTTCCAAACCTAAAACCTAAAGAGCAGAATTTTCAGTTTTTGTGACCCAACTTTACTGTTCCATTGGGCCCTGTTGCAGTGGGAATTTGAGGAAATGGTAAACATGAAAGTTGTTCCTTATTTTGTCTAGTTGAATTTTCTTTTTCGAATCACTCCATTTGGAGTTTTGTAGCTCTAGATATGGTCCAAAAGCCACAGCTAGCCGGATTGGAAAAACTGCAGAATTACCAAATCTACAGTAACATGAATAGTGACTGTGACTGCCATTTGGGTTAGGTTCTGGTCATAATTTGGGGTAGGTTTCTTCATGAAAGTTGTTTTTCTATGTCTTATCTTGTTGCTGAATAAATTTCAGGTCAATTGACCATTTCTACAGTGAGTTATGGCCAAATGAACAGTTACTGTTCATTTGGTCATTTTGCAGAATTGGCTTGCAGGGTACCCAGATTGGGGCCAACTTTTGGTCCACTTGCTTTGGTCTTTTGGGCATGGTTTCTTCAGCAAAAATGTGCCATTATAAGTCTAGTTTCATGTCCAATTGGACAAACACCAATTGAACCTACACAGCCAAAGTTATGGCTGTCCAAGTGGGCTGGAATCACAACCTCATTGCTGCTGTGGCAGCCTACCAATTGGTTTTGTAACACTTAAGCTCACTTCAAATTATGATTAACTTGCCTCAAATGGTCACTAATTGACCATTAGAATGTCCATTAATCATTTCATAAGCCAAAACCAAATTTCACTCCTCAAAACCATAATTCAACAATTCAAAACCATGTATAATCATTTCATTTATGAATTCACTTATAAGTTACACTTTAAGGGCAGCCATACTTGCACATTAGATTCCCAAAAATTATCACCATATCACCTTAACCTTGGCTGCCCAAAATTTAGGGTTAGCATACCAATGTCTTTTATCAAAATTTCTTTGTCATTTAATCACCTATATAGCTCTTAATCATGAAATTGAAGTGAGATTTAAAGTTTAGGGCACTAACCTTATCAAAGCTCCCACTTGAGCTTGTCAATCTTTAAAATTTCTCCCTCTAATGGCTGTCTAAATATGATTTAGGGTGTGAGGATAAATTTTTGTGAAGTGAGGATGAGGTTTTATGGTGTAAAGGGTGAGGTTTTAGCAAGAAAAAGAGAAAGTTTTAATGGAGATTGTGAGGGAAATAGGGGCTGCCGGAAATGGAAGAAGATGAGCAGAAAATTTTCTCAAATTTGAACTCCTTTTTGACCTTTTTTAATTGGTTTAAGAGTGCTTGTTGAAATTTGATTGGTTGGGAGAAAGTAAATGACATCATGTGATGTCATTATCCTTAATTTCCACTATTTTTCTTTTCTTTTCTTTTCTACCACATTTCAATTTAATTTTTAGCAATATTTATTCATATTTTGAGTCATAATAATTATTTACTTAACTGGACAAGTCGGCAAAAAATCACCTCTGAAGGCGAAATGACCAAAATGCCCTCTGTTTGGCTTTACGGGTCAAAATTGTCTGTACCGATTGAAAATTTTTTCTAAATATTTTCTTGGCATTCTAATGCCATAGGAACCTCAATGACCCTTCTCTGGAGTCCCAAAAATTATTTTATGAATTTTTCCCCGGGTCTAGGGCTCCTCGTTGCGAGAACCGCAACTTCCCTCTGGGTTACCCATCGCTTGGGCACCGGCTCACTTGACTTGGTTGTATTTTATTTCTAAAATTTTTACTAAATTTTTCTTATTAATATTTGAGTTAATTATAGTTCCTGACTTTAGTTTAAATATTTTTCCGGACGTTCTAGCTGTCCGGACCAACACCGGTCACCGGAACAATAGAATGTACGGAGTTGCTACTGGGAGGGTGTTACATTCTTGAACAAACTGTTGTTCAAGAAATGTGGCATCTCTACTTATCACAACCTTTTGTGAAGTAGGCAAATAAAAATAATATCCAAAACTATCTTTTGGATATCCAAGAAATTGACCTTTTTCTGATCTGGTCTCCAATTTATCAGTGTTCACCTTTTTGATATAAGCTGGACAACCCCAAATCTTAACATGCTTAAGACTTGGTTTTCTTCCATGCCATATCTCATAAGGTGTGGAAGAAACTGATTTTGATGGAATCCTATTCAGAATATACAAAGCTGATTCTAATGCAAATCCCCAAAAGAAGATTGGCATATCAGTATAGCTCATCATACTACGTACCATATCCAATAGGGTACGATTTCTCCTTTTAGATACACCATTCAGCTGTGGCGTTCCTGGAGGAGTCAGCTGAGAAACAATGCCATTCTCTCTCAAGTATTCATCAAATTCAGTACTCAAATATTCACCTCCACGATCTGATCGAAGAGCTTTAATATTCTTTCCTGTTTGATTTTCTACTTCAGATTTAAATTCTTTGAACTTTTCAAAAGATTCATGTTTGTATTTCATCAAATACAAATACCCAAACCTTGATTTATCATTAGTAAAGGTAATAAAATAATGAAAATCCCCTCTAGCCATTTCTTTAAATGGACCACATACATCACTATGTATTAGCTCCAAAATATTTTCAGCTCTTAGCCCTTGTCCAACAAAGGGTGATTTAGTCATTTTACCCTGAAGGCAAGATTCACAATTTGGAGTAGGCTAAGAGCCTAATGAGGATAGAATCCCCATTTTCTCCAATTTTGCAATCCTATCTTATGCAATATGACATAATCTTAAGTGCCAAATATATTTTGAACTTGAGTTGGTTTTCACCATGGCATTGCATTCTTTTAGATCATTTGCATTCAATTTGTGTTTGTCATTATTATCCAAATAATAAAGACCATCATTCATATAACCCGAACCAACATATTTATTTCCAAAATAAATATTGCAAACATCATCGATGTTGAAATTCATAGCCATTTCTAGTCAAAATAGATATATAAATGATATTCTTAAAAGCATCAGGTACATATAAAATATTATCCAAACACAAAACATGTCCAAACATGTAAAAAGATTTAGATCCTATGGCTAAAGCTTCAACAGTTGAGCCATTGCCAATCCGCACTCTAATATCTTGAGAACGCAAGCTGCTACTGTTTGCTAGTTCTTGCATATCATTAGAAATGTGAGAAGCGGCACCAATATCTAAAACCCAAGTAGATGAACTATGAGTATCATCAGAATCTAAATAACAAGATATGGACATACCTTAGAAGGTGTATCCTTCTTGTCCTTCAGAGAAGCAAGATACTGCAGGCGGTTCCTTTTCCGGTGCCCATCCTTTTGGCGGTGAAACACTTTCCTTTGCCTCCATCAGCGTTAGTCTTCCTTTTCTGTTTAGCTATTTTCTTGGAAGGACCAGAATCGAGGTTTCTTTTTCTTATTGCCTTTCTTCTTGTTGGACTTTCCAGTGAAGAAGATGCAACAAAGCTACCTCTTTCCCTTTATTGCATGGCATATTCTTTTGGGCAATAACAGCATGTTGAGTAAACCAGCTAAGGTGCATTCCTGTTTAGTCATATGGAAATTTGTCACAAAATTCCCAAAAGACTCAGGAAGGGACTGAAGGATCAAATCCGTCTGTAGTTGGAAATCCATGTTGAAGTCAAGATGTTCCAACTGCTCAATCAGCCAAATCATCTTGTGGACATGATCCCCAACATTCTGTCCCTCAGACATCCTCATACGGAATAGCTGTCTAGATATCTCATACCTAGCATTCCTGCTGTGCTCACCATACAACTCTTGTAGGTGAAGGAGGATCTCACTCGCACTCTGCATGTTCTCATGTTGCTTCTGTAACTCATTACTCATGGAAGCAAGCATGTAACACTTAGCTCTCATATCATGCTCCTTCCACTTGTCCAAAGTATCATGTTCCTCTTGTGTGGCCTCTGGAGGTAAGGGACTAGGAACATTTGAATCTAGAACATATCCTATATGTTCAAGGTTCAGGACAAGCTTCAAATTTCTTAGCCAATCAGACAGATTTGGTCCTGTCAACCTATTGTGATCAAGTATGCTTGCAAGGATATTGGATGGTGGTGGTTGTTTTGTGCTCATTTTTATAAGAAAATTAACTGCAGAAAATAACCAGATTAATTAGTAAATGTATCATGTAATTAACCAAAATGATTATGGTCTTTTAATCAAATTGGTCCCCCCACTAACTTAGCGAATCCTACACTTCCGAAGTAGGAAACGGAAATCCTAGTTGGATGGATTTCTAGTGGGTGATTGAATTGTTATAATTCTATTGATCATCCTCAGGTACATCCATTATTGGAATTACAATAAACTATAACTGAGCAACTCCTTGCCCATCACATCTCATGTGAGGTTCAATCCTTTACCTAGCCCCTAATGCTCAAAATCTCAGGTACATCCATTATTGACTTATCTTGCATTAGTTAAGTTGATCCCATTGAGCCAGTAATTATGTAAATAATTTTAATGTCCTCAGGTACATCCAATATTGGCCACCAAACCATTTACAACATCTCATGCTTAACAATTATTCTTAAGAAAATCTCTTAAATTAATTGCATCTCATGCAACTATTTAAAATTTCTTAAAATAATTGCCCCAATGGAGGGCCTATGTTATAATTACTTTAATTATAGCATATCCAACTTAATCATTTGTTTGGAAGATTTTATGGTCATTCTAATTACATTAAGGTCTCACTTTGCACATTATCCATTTAGCATGCATATATCGTATAATTGCATACATTTTCATACATCTCATGCATTCATGGATAAGCAGTAAATATGGTATGATCATGGACTTTCTAAGGGATTCAATTCTGAGCCACCAAGAATTGAATCAGGGCATTCCTAGGTGCATTTCATTCATTCATTTTATAAGAGTTGCTGAAGGAGTACATAATCAACACTTGATCTTGAATTCCTCCCACTGGTCCCACCAATGCTCTTGACCTCCTTGAACTTCTTGTAATCCAATATTACATAGTAATCCTTGGCATACCAAGGCGAATTTACAAGAACTTAAATAAATGAAATTACAACCCAAAAATTATTACAAACTTAATAATACATGCCCAAAATAAATTAAAATTAATTAATTAATTTACAATCCCAAAGAAACATAAAAGAAATAAATCCAATCACATTGGTCTTTTATAGTCCATGATCATCCATCATGCATATCACTATTTAACAATTAAAAAAAATATACATACTTAAATTAAATTGAATATCTCATATTCAACTTAAAAATCCCATATTCAACTTAAAAATCCAGATTTGAATATGATTCAAATAAATTTAAAAATTCAGATTTGAGTCTCATTCAAACAAATTTAAAAATTCAGATTTGAATCACATTCAAACAACTTCAAAAATTCAGATTTGAATCACATTCAAACATTTTTTTAAAAAATCAGATTTGAATCACATTCAAACATTTTGTAAAAAATCAGATCTGAATTTAATTCAATCAATTTTAAAATATCAGATTTAAATATGATTCAAACAACTTTAAAAATTCAGATTTGAATCACATTCAAACAACTTTTAAAATTCAGATTTGAATCACATTCAAACAATTTTTAAAATTCTGATTTGAATCATAATTTAATTGTGTGATTAAAAATTCCAATTAAACATTTTAATTAGTCATATGATGAACCTTTCATCATGCAACAATTGCAGAATTTAATAACAACCATGCGCACCATGATCTTCCGAAGCCATGCGCACCATGTTGGAGTTCGTCAAGCATGCCGCCACACCTCTTGATCCAACTAGCAATGGATCAATCATCTCATGATCAAATCACACAATTAAATCATATAATAAACAATCTAAATGGCAAATATAGTGGCTCTGATACCAATTGAAGGAACGGAAGCCTGAAAAACACAAGTTTATACCATTGAATTCAAAAATTTTCACCTAGGGTCACATGCATCATGCAAGATTTATTTTTATCTATTTGATTTCAATGATAAACAACATATTAAAACTCTTTTAATATGTTTTTGGATCTGTATTTTCCATTTAAGATTTTAAAATTAATCAAATTAATTTTAGAACCCTAGATTAAATCAAGAACGATTACACTAACCTCTTGATGCACCTGCAAATGTCTCGCGCTTTGAGATTCGTCTTCAGGACACCAGATGTTGTCCCTCTAGCTTGTCCACACCAAGAACACCTATGGCAGCCCTTGAACAGCTTCTAAAGCCTTTTCTATTAATTAGAAATTCAAGTTCTGCCTTTTAAGAGATTAGAGATGTAAACAGGACACTAGAAACAATTTCTAGTGTTCTTAATTCAAGAGATTGATGGCTAATCTCTTTGAATTGATGAGAGATGAAGAAGAATAGAGAGAGGGCTACAAAATGGCGTGACCAAGGAGTGTGGCTGCTGGTTGTATTTTATTTTCTCATAACAACACTTAAATAGCTAGGTTAACACATTAAACCATTGCCACATGTCACCCTTTGATTAGCTCTAGGATTAAGTGACCCAATCACATTGTGCCAAGTGTCAAACCTATATGTAATCTTGATTTTAATCATCTTACATGATTAAAAAACATTTGGCAAGCTTATGTGTTATGCCATGTGTCACCATCTCATTGTGCCACGTGTCACACTGCAAAATGACCAAAATGCCCATGTGTCTTAATTTTGAGTTCTCAACCCAAAATAATTATTTTTCTTCTTTTAATTAATTTATATCAAATATAAATTAATTAATTAATCTCTATTAATTAATTTCTCATTAATTAAATTCATATTTAAACACTTTAAATATAAATTTAACTTATATTATACATCCAATAATCTAGATTTGGTTTCAAGTCATGCTAGGGACTTTGCAAACTAATTGCAAACCAAACCTATTTAATTAATCAATTAAACTCTTTAATTAATTAATTAAATCATATTTAATTAGGTGATAACTTGTGTATGTGTGTGACTTACTAGGCTCATCACTAATTGGCAATGAGACATGATATCAACTCTTAATATCATCAGAACTCTTTCTTACCATAAATGATTTCTCTAAATCATTTTATGAACCTCATAGACCATGGTTAACACCTAGTATAGCATGCCATGGCCACCCAATTAGTAATAAGGTTTACCTTAAATGAACCTATAATCATATGTTACCATGCACTAGAATCTCTCTGTTACAAAATCCCAACTCAAGCCGAGTCATGGTTTATGTCAAACTCCATTTGCTATGAATATTATGTCCTCTTTTAATTCCAGTTCTTGATTAAAAGATTTTCTCCTCGAAACTCTTTTACAATAAATCTATTTGTCCTGCCAGAACTTGAAACATCAAGAACAATTAAATGAACATAGGATTTTATCTCTATTTACTTAGAGGAATAGATTCCATCTTGATCAACACCTACCTCCATATATAACTAGTAGGAGCCAACACATGCCCATATACCCATACACAGTACAAGTATGAAAGCAGTATCAAACTCAAACTACCTATATACAAGATAACTGTACTATCTCAGGTCTAAAGATTATATGCACTGATATGATTTATGACAAAACATTGACAAGAGTAAACTCCATGTGCTTGTCATAAGTGTCACTGGTTCGGCCTACTTATCATTTATAAGTGCCTATCATGTTTGTTATATGGCATGAGACTCACCATTCCATCTTATTTATATCTTATATAAATAACTTGGGAACAAACATGAATACAATCTTTCTGGATAAGTCATGTCCTTATTATGAAGTATCCTCGATTGTGAACCTATTTATGATACTTCGTGCTAGAAATATTATCACTCATATTCTTAACAACTTAAGAATAATATTTCTAACAAAATATCAATGGACCTTTTCTATTACACATAAATATATTATGTAAACGTAAAAGTGGAAATGCCTTTTATTAATAAAAATATGTACAAGATACATACTAAATGATATGCTCTAGGGCATACTACTAACAATCGCCAACTGCATACTCTATCTCTTTTCTCTTCAGGTCGGCATAAGACTTTTGTCTATCTGTGGCAATCTTCAGGTTAGCTTTGATTATCTTCACTTTCTCCTCAGTCTGTTTCACCAGGTCCGGTCCTACCAGCTTATCTTCGCCCAATTCAGTCCAACACACTAGGGTTCTACATTTCCTCCCATACAGTGCTTCATACGGAGCCATTTGAATGCTAGCTTGGTAGCTATTGTTATAGGCGAATTCTGCTAGTGGGAGGTATCTATCCCAACTCCCCTCAAACTCAATGACACAACTCCTTAGCATATCCTCCAGGATCTATCACATAATTCACATTGTTACTTTCATTTCAATTTTTTTAATTATGAAAATTCACTTAGTTCTTAGGTTTACCTGGATTACTCATTCTGACTGTCCATCCGTCTGAGGATGAAAAGCCGTGCTAAAATGGAGTTGTGTGCCCAATGATTCTTGCAACTTTTTTCAAAATCTCGATGTAAACCTTGGGTCTCAGTCAGATATAATGGAAAGTGGGATTCCATGCAGTCTAACTATCTCACTAATATACAATTCTGCTAGCTTCTCCAGTGAGTAGTTAGTCCTAACTGGCAGAAAATGTGCTGACTTCGTCAATCTATCCACTATCACCCATACTGCATCATGCTTCCTTTGGGTGAGGGGTAGACCACTAACAAAATCCATAGTGACTCGGTCCCATTTCCATTCAGGTATGCTTATAGGCTGCAACAATCTTGATGGAACTTGATGTTCTGCTTTAACTTGCTGACATGTCAAACACTTAGTCACATAGTCAGCTATATCCCTCTTCATACCAGGCCAACAATAATGAGGCTTGAAATCATTATACATTTTTGTGCTCCCCGGGTGCATAGCATAAGCACTAATGTGTGCTTCTTTCAGAATATTAGTCTTCAGTTCCCCACCATCTGGTACACACACTCTTCCTCTATAGTATAGATACCCATCTTCTTTCACCTCATATTCAATTTCCTTCCCCTCAGGAATTTTTCCCACAATGGCCATTAGTTTTTCGTCTGCCTTCTGCCCATCTTGTATTTGCTGTAGTAGGGTTGGCCTCACTTGCAACTCAGCCAAAATAGCTCCATCTTGATCTAAGGACAGACAAGAATTTAGTGATCTTAAAGTTGTGATGGACTTCCTGCTCAAAGCATCAGCCACTACATTTGCCTTCCCAGGATGATAATCTATCACACAATTGTAGTCTTTCAGGAACTCAATCCATCGCCTTTGTCTAAGGTTGAGCTCCTTCTGAGTTGGCAAATATTTTAGACTTTTGTGGTCCGTGTAAATGTAGCACTTTTCATCATATAAGTAGTGCCTCCATATTTTCAGCGTGAAGATAATTGCTGCAAGCTCTAGATCATGGGTAGGGTAATTCTGTTCATGTGGCCTTAGCTGCCTGGAAGCATAAGCGACCACCTTCCCCTCTTGCATCAATACACACCCTAACCCATTATGAGAGGCATCACTGTAAACCACAAAGTCCTTTCCAACACTAGCTAAGTTAGCACTGTTGCCTCTGTCAACATTGCCTTTAACTTCTCAAAACTAGCCTGACACTTGTCATTCCAGTTAAATCTGACATTCTTGTGTAACAACTTGGTCATTGGAGCAGCTATTAAGGAAAATCGCTTCACAAATCTTCTGTAATACCCAGCTAGCCCCAAGAAACTTATGACCTCAGTTGTATTTCTGGGAGGCTTTCATTCCATCACTGCTTCTATCTTTTTGGGATCTACTCTAATCCCCTCAGCTGATACTATGTATCCAAGGAAGGAGATTTCACTCATCCAGAAGTCACATTTGGATAGCTTAGCATACAGCTTCTTTTCTTGCAGGGTTTGCAGAATAATCCTCAAATGTTCATCATGTTCTTCCCTGGTCTTGGAATACACTAGAATATCATCAATAAATACCACTACAAACCGATCTAAGTATGGATGAAAGATACGGTTCATAAGGTCCATAAATGTTGCTGGTGCATTTGTTAACCCAAACGGCATCACTAGAAATTCATAATGCCCATACCGGGTTCTGAATGCAGTTTTTGACACATCTGCATCCTTTACCCTTAACTGATGATACCCTGATCTGAGATCAATTTTTGAAAATACACCGGCTCCATTCAACTGATCAAATAGATTGTCGATTCTGGGCAATGGATATTTGTTCTTCACAGTTACTTTGTTCAACTGCCGGTAATCAATACACAATCTCAAGGTTCCATCCTTCATCTTCACAAATAGCACCGGAGCTCCCCATGGTGACACACTGGGGCGTATGAACCCCTTATCAAGCAACTCTTGCAACTGAGTTTTCAACTCCCTCAATTCAGTGGATGCCATCCTATAAGGAGCAATGGAAATAGGTGCTGTACCCGGCATTACCTCAATAGCAAACTCGACTTCCCTTTCTGGTAGTAAACGAGGCAACTCTTTAGGAAATACATCTGGGAAGTCTCTTACTGTGGGTATATCACTCAGGTTTGGCTTAGCTTGCTTAGTATCAACCATGTGTGCTAGGTAAGCTTCATAGCGTTTTCTCATCATTCTTCTTGCAACTGTGGCTAAGATAACATTGGACAGGAAATCTGTTGTTTCACCCACAACAGTGATCTCATTACCCTCAGAAGTTTCCAGAGAAATTCTCTTCAATTTACAATCAACTATTGCCTGATGACGTGACAACCAGTCCATTCCCAAAATCATGTCAAACTCGTGGAAGGGCAACTCAATTAGATCTGCCGAGAATTCATACCTCTGAATTCTCAACGGGCAATCTTTATACACCTTATTCACTACCACACTGTGGCTTAGTGGATTTGTGACTAGAATGTCTTGATCACTCTCCTCTACTGGAACTCCCCTCTCTATGGGTAGTTTGATGCAAATGTAGGAATGAGTGGATCCTGGATCCACCAATGCATGTACAGAAGTGTTGTAGAGGGAAAACGTACCCCTAATGACATCCAGGGCATCTTGCTCCTCCTGAGCTCTGATGGCATAAGCCCTGGCTAGTATTCTAGTGTTTGGCCTCTCAGCTGACTCGGATGCAGGCCTCAGTGATGGACCAACTACCTCAGGTTTACCAGGCTTCCTACCTCTTTGTGGTGCAGGAGCAGGTCTGCCAGTTTGTGCTGGAGCAACTATAGTAGTCCTCTTCGGACAATTCTTGATCTGCTGTTCTGTTGATCCACACCGTAAGCATGCACCAGTCACTCGCCAACATTCCCTCTTATACCACTTCTGACAGTACTGACAAGCAGAAGATGCAGGGGCTGCTCCCCTAAACACCATCCCTGGAGAGCTGCCTATTGATGGTGTGGACTAGCCTCTCCTAGGTGTGAACTATGGTCTGGGCCCCTGAGACTGGCCCTGACCCTGTGGTGGTCCTAAACTCTGAGCAGAAGGACCCTTACTCTTCTTACTGGGAGCAGAAAATGCACTGGACTGACCCGGACCCCTCTTCTGCTGTCTTTCCCTTCTATTTTGTTCATTAATTCTAACCCTTTGCACTTTTGATGCAGCATCCACCAGTTTAGAAAAATCCATGATCTCCAGTGCTATGATCATGACTTTGATGTTGTCATTGAGCCCTTCCTCAAACCGTCTACACCTCTCTACCTCGGTAGGGACTATCTCCCTCCCATACCGGCTCAATCTGATAAACTCACGCTCATACTCAGCCACTAACAACTGTCTCTGTCTCAAACTGATAAATTCCCTTCTTCGCTCTTCTAAATACACTTTGCTAATATATTTCTTCTTGAACTCTGTAAGGAAGAATTCCCAGGTGATCCGTTGAGGTTGCACCTCACTAGTTACTGTGTCCCACCATTGATATGCATCATCCTGAAGTAGGGACACAACACCCACTAGGTTCTGCTCGGGGGTGCAGTTTAGCTGTTTCAGCACTCTGATGGTTCTATCCATCCAGTTTTCTGCAGCCATGGGATCATCCTCCCTCTTCCCAAAGAAGTCCACAGCCCCATGCTTTCTCAATTTCTCCAGATGAGATTTCTGTGGTGCTGGTGGGGGTTGTGGCTGTGGTTGTGGTGGTGGAATTGCCCCCATCATTTGCCGATAGAATTCTGTCATTTGCTGGAATAGAGCAAACTGAGGTTGAGTAGGTGCTTCAGCTGCTGGTGGAGTAGGTTCTCCCCTACCCCCAGACTCAGCCCTTGGTGGAGTATGACTCTCCACCTCTTCATCAACTGCTCTTTGCTAAGCAGGATCCACGTCCTATTCAAAATAAGAAAATAAACAGATCTGCATCAGTGTCACCTCAACACTTACAAATGCAATGCAATGGTATGTACTTTATCTAGACCCAGAAACGCCTAAACCGATACTCTGATACCACTAAATGTGACATCCCTTACCCGTCTACAGTGCAGTCGAGCAAGTTATGCCACTCAGTGTGTCGGAACACCAATTCATGTTTCAATTTCAATTAATCCCTTTTTATTCATTTGTTTATAATTTTTGATAAATGTAAATTTTTCACAAATTTTATAGAAAATCTGGCAGAGTGCCGGCTATAAATTGGAAAACAGTTCTTCTGAACCTGTTTAAAAACACTTCCTATATAATTATAATCTCAATCTCAGTCAACCACCAACATTTTTCAACAATTCCTCAAATTAATTCAGTATCTCAAAATTCACATTTATCTCATATCACACCCAATTCAATGAGAAATACTCATATTTATTTCTGAACACAGCTCATGGGTAATTACTGCAAAAATATGATTACATGAGTTTATAATATACATAACAAAAGTTTACAAATACAAAATACTTAGGTAGCCCAATGTCCTACCAATGCACTGCAATTGTGAGGTGACTTTGAACTCTGAGTGCAGATCTGAAAACTCACCCTGTATGAGGTCTGCTGGACTCCCCAGCTATGTCTCCAGTACCTGCGCGTGACAAAAGCGATGCACTAAGCAATTCTTCTTAGTGGTGACAATATAAAATAAAATAAAATAAAATAAAAACATGTATGCAGAATGTATGTTTACATTTTTGGGTAGACTTAATTTCAAATATTTATTGCAATATTATTCGATTAAAGTTTGGTAAGATTTATTAACATTGCTCGAGTAACCTATACTAGCTGACTGGACTGGATAAACGGGTAAACTGGTACTGGGTACTGAGTACCTTGGACCATCACACCATCGGTCAAATTGTGTCTCCCGGTGTGCAACAGAACAGCTAATAAGCTGTAATAATTATCGGGGATTAAACCCGAGTATAACAACTCAATATCATAGCCAAAGGCTATTATGTAATAGAATGGCATGGAAAGCCATGAAATACAGAATGGCATGAAGCCATATGCAGTACTGCTAACAGAACCCTATTGGCATGCCAACCTATCCAAACCAATCACATTAGGCCTACTAGGGCATTTAACACTTTTCATTTATGTAATTCTTTGAAATTGAATTTTTATGATTACTATTCATTTCATTGGTCAACCAAAATGTTGACTTTTGCATTGGCAATAGGTAAATTAGTTTAAATATCATCAACATACCACATTTTGCATTTTAAACTTGTTGGTATTGGTTGCCAATACCATCTCTAAGCTTAATGTGTATTGGACAGAATTTTCAGTTTTCAAGCTTTGGGTTTACTGTTCCATTAGTCACTTTTGCAGTGGGAATTTGGAAAATTGATCAACATGAAAGTTTTTCCTTATTTTGTCTAGTTGAATTTCTTTTTTTGAATCACTCCATTTGGAGTTTTGTAGCTCAAGTTATGGCCTAAAAACCATAACTGGCAGGATTGGACAGATTCCAAAATTCTGGGCAAAACTGGTTCTGCCAGATTTGGTAACCTAAGTTTGGTTGGCAATTTGATTAGGTTATGGTCATAATTTAGGTCAGGTTTCTTCATGAAAGTTGTTGGTCTATATATCAGCTTGTTTCTGGTAAAATTTCAAGTCAATTGGACCTTTCTACATTGTGTTATGGCCAAATGACCAAATACTGTTCATTTAGTCATTTTGCCCAGGCAGATTACAGGTCACCCGGATTAGGGCAAACTTTTGGTCAACTCAATTTGGTTTTCTAGGCATGGTTTCTTCACCAAAGTTGTGCCATTATGTGTCTAGTTTCATGTCCAATTAGCATTGCACCAATTGGACCTCTATAATTTAAGTTATGGCTGCCCAAACCTGCTGGACTCATGTCCAATTCTGTAGGTCACCTAGGGCAGCCACACCAAACCCAAATCCCATCACTCAACACACTTCATTTTTTCTTCAAACAGAACTAAATGGCCACTAATTGACCATTAATACCCATTTTCATCATCACATTGTCAAAGTCCCATTTCTCCACCCCAAACCCTAACTCAAACATTACCATTCATGCATTTTCATTGCATTTCTTCAATCCACTTACAAAATGCACATTAAGGGCAGCCATAATAACCTTTTAACTTCATTAAAATCATCACAAACAAACCCTAACCATGGCTGCCAAAAATTTAGGATTTACATACAATTGGTATTCAAAAATTCTTCTTTGTAATTTACACTCATTTATACTTACTTAACATAAATTTGAAAAGAAACATAAGTTTAAGTCACTAACCTCTTAGGGAGCTAATCCAAAGCTTGCAAGAACTCTTTCTTTTTAATTCCTTTTGCTCCCAAAAGCTTCACTAGGATGTAAGAACAAATTTTTATGTTGCTAGGTTAGGGTTTTATTGAGAAAAGACTAAGGAATTCAAGCTTTGTAAGCATGGAAATGGAGGAGGGAAAGGAGGAGTATGGGGTGTCTCTTTTGGGAAGATGAGTAGCTGCAAAATTTTTTTCTAGAATTGTCTTTTTTCTGCCCAATTTATGTATTATAAATATCTTCCTTTAATTTGATTGGCCATCCCTTTTTAATTACCTCATGCTTACATAAGCATGAGCTAATAAATCTCATTTTCTTTCATTTTCTTTCCATTTCTTATCTAATTAATTTCAATTAAATTTTTAACAACATTTAGTCATATTTTATGTTATATAAATTATTTATTTAACTGGACAAGTTGGCCAAAAATCATTTCTAAAGATGAAATGACCAAAATGCCCTCTGTTTGGCTTAACGGGCCAAAATTGTCTGTACCAATCGAAAAATTTTTCTAAGTATTTTCTTAGCATTCTAATGCCATAGGAACCTCAATGACCCTTCTCTAGAGTCCCAATAATTATTTTATAATGTTTCCCCCAGGTCTAGGGCTCTTAGTTGGGAGAATCGTAACTTCTCACTAGGTTACCCATTGCTAGGGCACCAGCTCATTTAACTTGGTTGTATTTTATTTCTAAAATTTTTACTAAATTTTTCTTATTAATATTTGAGTTAATTATGGTTCTTCACTTTAGTTTAAATATTTTTTCCGGATGTTCTAGCTGTCCGGACCGACACTGGTCACCGGAACAGTATACTGTACGGACTCACTAAAGTGAGGATGTTACATTAGTGGAGCCCCCAGTTCTAACCTGATTAGATTTTCTGAGGGAGTTCAGACAGAAATGGGTCCCTGATACTTATGTTGATATGAAATTGCACGAATTTCTGAGTTTGAGGCAAGGGGATAGAACAGTAGCAGAATATGAGAGGGATTTCTCCATGCTGAGCCACTATGCTGGGAGCCTACTTACCACTGCTATAGATAGATGTAAACGCTTTGAGGTCAGGTTAAGGCCTAGTTTGAGAATGCAAGTTGTGGGGTTCAGACATCAAAACTTTTTAGAGCTGATTTCACAAGCCCTGGAGTTAGAGAGAATTGAGATGGAAGGGGCACCTAAAAAGGGATCAGAAGAGAAAGAGAAGGGTGGAAAGACTACTGGTCAAGCTTCTAATAGTGGGTAAGGAAAGAGGAACCACTTTGGAGGACCTAGTTCTTGCAAGTCTGGTAGAGGTAGATCCTCAAAACAGAGGCCACCCAGCTCTACCCAGCAGACATCCAGAGGAACATTGGTAGTCCGCACCTGTGAGACATGTGGAAAGGTGCATGGTGGGATATGCTACAAAGCCATTAAGGCATGTTATAACTATGACGACACTCGTTATTTTGCCAAGGATTGTATGAGTGCCTGCCGTTCTAGACCATCTGCAACTTCAGAGGGATCAACCCAAGTTTTTACCCCCAAAGGTTCACCATCAGTTAGCAGAGACAGAGGCAGAGGTAGGGGTAGTACACTTTGTAGTCAGAGTATAGTAAATCAATTAGAGCCAAGTGGCGCACCAGCCAGAGTGTATACTATACTACAGAGAAAGGAAGTAGAGGCATCTGATATTATAACTGGTACATTTTCTATCTTTGAATGAGATGTGCATATGTTATTTGATCCCGAGTGTACTCATTCTTATGTTAGTGCCAACATCACTTGTTGTGTTATTGTTCCTTATGTGAAAATGGATTTTTAGGTGTTAGTAATTAGTCCGTTAGGACAAGAGATTACAGTCAATAGAATGTGTAAGGATTGTCCTTTGGTGATCCAAGGACATACTTTTCTATTTGATTTGATTGAAATGCCCTTCAGAGATTATGACATCATCTTGGGCATGAATTGGTTAGCCAAGCATCATGCTATGATTGACTGTGGACAAAAGATAGTCACTTTTCGTCTCCCTTATTATGGTGATGTGGTAATACATGGGGAGAGGTAGTTATTGCCATCAAATCTAATTTCAGCTGCACTTGCTAGAAAAATGATCCGGAAGGGCTGTGCAGCATATTTGGCCCACGTGATAGACACCCAAGTAGGGAGTTTAGCATTGAGGGACATTCCTACAGTATGTGACTTATCGGATGTGTTTCCTGAAGAATTACCAGGGTTACCTCCAGAAAGAGAAGTGCAGTTTGAAATAGAGGTTATGCCTGGTGTGGACCCTATCTCTATTACACCTTATAGAATGGCACCTGCTGAGTTAAAGGAGTTAAAGGTGTAGTTGCAAGAATTGCTTAATAAGGGCTTCATCCACCCTAGTGTGTCACCTTGGGGAGCATCAATGCTGTTTGTTAAAAAGAAAGATGGTACTCTCCGTTTGTGCATTGATTACAGACAGTTGAATAAGGTGACTATAAAGAATAGATATCTATTGCCTCGCATAGATGACTTGTTTGATCAGTTGAAGGGTGCAGCTGTATTATCTAAAATTGACTTGAGATCGGGGTATTATCAGTTGAAGGTGCAAGAACAGAGTATTCTAAAAATTGCTTTTAGAACTTGATATGGCCACTATAAGGTTCTGGTTATGCCATTCGGGTTAACTAATGGTCTAACTGCTTTTATGGACCTGATGAACACTATGTTTAGGCCATATTTAGATCAGTTTGTTGTGATGTTTATTAATGATATTTTGGTGTATTCAAAGAATGTAGAGGAGCATGATAGGCACTTGAGGATTGTGCTACAGACCCTAAGGGAGAAACAACTGTATGCTAAGCTATCGAAGTGTGAATTTTGGCTGAAGGAAATTTCTTTTTTGGGGCACGTTGTATCAACTAAAGGCATTAAGGTAGATCCAAGTAAGGTAGAAGCTATCCTTAATTGGAAGCCACCTAGAAATGTTACAGAAGTTTAAAGTTTTCTAGGCTTAACTGGTTATTACCGCCATTTTGTAAAGGGGTTTTCTATGTTAACATCTCCACTGACCAAGCTGCTTCTAAAAGATGTAAAATTTCGGTGGACTGATAAGTGCCAGCAGAGTTTTGATGAATTGAAGAGATGTTTGACTGAAGCTCCAGTCCTAACCTTACCTACATTGGGTAAAGAGTATACTGTTTATAGTGATGGTTCTCACAATGGGCTAGGCTGTGTACTGATGCAAAACTGAAATGTCATTGCTTATGCATCTCATTAGCTAAAAACCCATGAGAGAAACTATCCTAAACATGACTTGGAGCTTGCTGCCATTGTATTTACTCTGAAGATCTAGAGACACTATTTGTATGGGGAGAAATGCTATATCTACATAGATCACAAGAGCTTAAAGTATTAGGGCACACAGAAAGAGCTGAATTTGAGGCAGAGGAGATGGTTGGAACTAATTAAAGACTACGATTGCTTGATAGATTATCAGCCAGGGAAAGCAAATGTAGTAGCTGATGCCTTAAGTCACAAGACTATAGCTAGTTTAAGGGTTTTGTAACACCCCTCACCCGTCTCCAGTATAGCCAAGCAAGACGTGCTACACGGCGTGCCGGAACACCTAGTTTATGATTATTTCATTTCCTAAACTCCATTTGATTTTAAGAAGTCTTTTATGCAATATTCATATCATGCTAATACTATTTTCATACTTTGATAAAATCAGTGTTTCAAAAATGGTAATAAAAATTTGGCAAGGTGCCGTCTGTATTTCGGCAAACTGTCCTTCCAAACCTATTGAAAACAGTTTAATATAATAATATCAAAATCTCAGATATTTCACAGTTTCTATTTCTCTGTAAAGTCAATGGACTTTTACAGTTATTAAACAATTCCATAATATAGTTCATAATAATTTAAATATATCCAGAAAATCTCCATGTTATTTAATATGTACAAGATATTACAAACTTTAGAGCTTTCATAATATTACAAAATACAAGGCCGAATTTCAAAAATACAATAAAAGTACAAAATACAAGATATCCTAAGTCCTACCATGTATGCAATGCAGTGCAGATGACTCTGGACTCTTGTGCAAATCTGATGTCTCACTCGGTCGTAGGTCTACTGGGCTCTCCCGCTGTGTCTCCAATACCTACGCATTACAAAAGCAACGCGCTAAGCAATTTTGCTTAGTGGTGCCAAATATAAAGAAATACACACTAAAATAAAGTAAATAAAGTGTTTACGAATTTATAACATCGATATACTTTGCAGTTGCTGATTCTACTTTTATTTGCTAACATTTCAATATTTGCTAATTTTTGGTAGTGTTGTATGTCAGTAGGCTGGATTTAGCTATTTTAATTTAATAGTACTTGAATTACTGCCCGTGTAACCTATATACTGACCGGACTGGATAAACGGATATACTGGCACTGGGCACCTAGTACCTCAGGCTGTTACACCATCGGTCACAAAGTGTCTCTCGGTGTGTAAATAGCGTGGCTAAAAAGGCATATAGTCAATCTGGCGATAAGCCAAGAATAAATACACAATATGTATAGCCGTAGGCTATTAAAGTCATAGTTTGGCATAATAAGCCATAAAAACACAATATGGCATGAAGCCATTTACAGAACAGGTGTCAGAGTCCTATTGGCATGCCAACCTATCCAAACTAGTCAACTAGGCAAACTAGGGCACATTATAAATTAATTGTTGAATTCATCAATTTTTTTTGAGTTTACTAGCTATTATGTAATTCATAAGTCAATGCATATGTTGACCTTTTTAGGTACTATGGATAAGTTGTTGCTAGCATCAACATGTCACATATTGTAATTCAATATGCTGCCAATATAGTGCAATTTACCATTTTTATAAGTCGGCATTCATTGCCAAATTGCTTCAAGCATCATTGTATGCAAATGTCAAATTCTCAATTTTTGGTGTGCTAGATTGGTCTAGCTTAAAGTCCTATTTCTCTTGGTTTTTAGCTTCTGGTTAAAGAAGAAAAATTGTAGCTCTATCTCTTATTGCACGCGGGGCAAAATTTCAGGTCATTCTGAAATTTTGCACTAAAATTTGGTCAATTTTAGGTCACTTTTAGCTCTAGCAGTTTTGGTACCCAAATTTTTGCAAGCTATTTGACTTGGTTCTGGCCATTTCTGAGCTTTGGTGTCCTCATAAGAATTGTAGCTCTATGTCTAAGCTATCCTTGGTAAAAATTTCAGGTCAATTAGACCTGTTTTGAGTGAGTTATGGCCATCCTAACGACTACTATTCATATGGTCAAAAATCTGGGTTGCAAGGTTGCTATTTCGGATTTGGTCATTTTTAAGGTCAGTTTCTAGGCAGAATTTTGGCAACATTTCTGCATAAAAGTTGGCCTATTTGGTGTCTAGTTTCACTGCCCATTGGCCTCATACCAATTGGGTTCACAGTTTGGCACTTATGACCTAATTTAAGTACTGCCATCAATACACAACCTGCACAAAACACATACACTTCCAATTTGATATTCCTTCTCCTCCTCATTACTTCAATATTCAATCAATGATACTTCCATATATATATATATATTGTACACAATTCTAGCAATAATTTTGGGCAGAACATTCAAGTGCTCAATGCACACAATTCACCATTAAGTTCAACATTCACTTCCACCAAAATTCAACATATCTCAATGTCAATATTACACATACACTTCAACATGCTCATAATTCAATATCACTTACACATGCTACCCACAATTTAACACCATCATATTTCATTAACAAACTTCATATTCACACACAAATTTATGCTATTATGGGCTGCCAAACATGGCAGTTTGCTCAAAGCATTAAGGTTTCATTTCACACCCTTAATTCAAGCACTACATGCACATACTTAGATTTTAACTTACTACATCTTCCATTTTAGTTAATCAACCTTAATTTCCATCCATTAGAGGTAAGAAAAATTCAAATATAACACATATTCATGGCTACCAAAAATGGACCATTTCATTTCTCAATGTTTTCTTCATTTCTCTTCACCAAAATACTTACCTCAACCTAAACACAAGGTTTACTAAAGCAAGGGAGAGGTTTTGGACACTTACCACTTTTGAAGCTTATCAAAACTTCACCAAATCTTTTTTTTCTTGATGCCAGTATCTTCCCCAAGGTAAGTAGGCAAGCTTTAATGAAGGAACCAAGTGGAAATGGTGGCTTAATCATGCACCCATGAAGGTTGCATGTGGGGCGGCCATGGTGGTTTCCATGGTGAGTTTCATTTCGGCAAGGTGAAGTGGGATGAAGAAAAAATGACTCAGCTATCCCAAGGCTTAGATAAGTGTCCCATGGTTGGGTTTAGTGGAGCACTAGGTAATAGTTCAATGGTTAAATAATTAAAGTTTTCTTATTTGCTCATTTAGCTCCATCTTTTACTATTTACACATTGTATCCTATTTTAATTTTTCATGTTATTTCTAAAATGTAATATCATTTATTCTTAATGGACATTGAGGTCAAAAGGTAGCTCTTGGTGTCAAATGACCAAAATGCCCCACTTCGGGTTATATTCCCAATTTTTCGGTATCACCTATTTTTGTCTATTTCTCGATTTTTCATTTTTCTTTGTACTAATTTATTAATTTTTCTTTGATAATTCTAGTGTTAATTATATTTCAATAGACCTTTACTTACGTCTTGAAATTAAATTCCGAGGGTTCCCCACAGTCCTGGGGTCGACAACGGCCTTTCCAATGCGGTTACCCATCGCTGCGGTGTCGGCTCGTTTAACTTAGCTTCATTTTCTCTCTTTCTTTTTTCTTTGATTTTTCTTGTATTTTCTTTTTATTTATTTCATCATTATATGTCTGTTCACTATCACCGAAGTGCAGTTCTAGACACCCTGACTTGCCTGGACTGATATTTGGCCCAGAACACGTACAGTGGGGATGTTACAGGTTTCTCCTTTGTCCATGGTACATGAGTTGAGTGCATTGCATGCTAATCTGGTGATAGATAATGAGGAACAGATGATAGTTACCTAATAAGTGAAGCCAATGTTGACTGATCAGATAAAAATGGCAGTACTGAATCATGAAAAGTATGTGAAATTGATGGAGGAAGCTCAGGATGGCAAGAAACCTAGATTTTTGGTGAATGATGATGGATTACTGTTACACTAGGGTAGAGTGTGCGTTCCAAATGATGTGGAATTAAGGCAAATCATTATGAACGAAGAACATGACTCTCCTTTTGCTATGCACCTTAGTGGGACTAAAATGTATATAACGGTAAAAGAGAACTATTGGTGGATGGGTATGAAGAAAAATATAGCTAAGTATGTATCCAAATGCTTGAATTGTCAGTAAGTAAAAGCCGAATACCAAGTGCCAGCTGGTTTGTTACGGCCATTGCCAATTCTCGAGTGAAAATGGGAACAGATCATGATGGACTTTGTGATGGGACTTCCTAGAACACCAGAGAATCATGATGTATTATGGGTCATTGTGGACAGATTAACCAAGTCTGCTCACTTTCTTCCAGTGAGGATGGATTATAGCCTGGACAAATTGGCTAATGTAACACCCCCGGTTGCATAGCCTGGTAGATTTCACTGTTCCGGTGATCGGTGTCGATCCGGACAATTAAGGGGATTAGGACCACACTTAAGACAACTTAAGAAGCCATAAACACAAATAATTAGTAATGTTTAATTAGTTGACTATAAATAAGAAAAACAGAACATAAGAAGTTAAACGAGCCGAGAGTCACAGCGATGAGTGACCTCCTCGGGAACGACTGCAAAGTCGTTTTAAACTCAAATTTCGAACCGTAAAAAGTGACGCTGCGGTCCTTAGGACCCTTATGGACACTGTGGAAAAGAGAAAATCATGAAAAAGAACTGTTAAGGCAGTCAAATAATTAGGTCAGAGAGCTGAAAGAAATATTGGATTATTTGCAAACCGGGTTGAACCGGCGAGGGGCAATTTGGTCAATTGACCCCGAGAGCTGACTCCTGACCTAACTGTCCAATAAAATCAGAGAAAAGAAAATTTCGGAATCGAGAATTAAATTAAAGAACTAATAGAAAAAAAAAAAGAAAAATAGATGAAAATGAAAAAGTCAAAAGTTATGACATCATGGATGATGTCATAACTAAATTAATAAATTGAATTTTTTTAATTGGGATTTTTTTTTTGGTCTTCCATAAATTAAATTAGATAAAGGAAAAGGAAAAAAAAAAAAAGAAACAAAGTCCTTCTTCCCTAAGTGGACGTCCACCACTCTCACTCTCCCTCTCCATTTCTAAACCCCATTAAAGCTTGAGTTCAAGCTTTTAAATCCCTACTAAACCCCAATTTCTTCCATAATTATTCCATAAAAACTTGATAACCTCACTTGAGCAGAGGATTGAGCAAGAAAGAAAGAAAGAAAGAGGAGTGGGAATGAAGATTGAAATTCAAAGTTTAAGGTTAGTGAATTTAAAATTGAAAATTATGTTTAATATTTGTGTTCTTGTTGTATGTAACTTAGATCTTAACTTAAAATGAAATGAAATTAATTATAGGAGGACTAAACTTGGATTTTGATCAGCTAGGGTTTGATATGGTAGTGCATGAATTTGATTAGATTATAAGTGTAGGCAAGCTTATATGAAGGTAGATGTGATGTTGGTATGCTTAAATGTGATTAAATGAAACAATTTAGTGTGGTTAGGGTTTGTGAACTAAATTTTGGAGAAATGCTTAAATGATGACTTTGGTCTATTGTGAAGTGAAATAATGGTCAATTATGACCAAATGGATTGTGTGGGAATGGTAGGAAATTAAACCAAATTCGTAGGTAAATGGTCATGCTGCTGGCAGCATGACCAAACCCACTTTGAAGGACCAAAACTCAAATTTTACAAGTCCAATTGATATGCCACCCAATTGGAGATGAAAATAGACATAAAAGAGCACAATTTGCATTAAGGAACCATGGCCAAAAACTGACCAAAACTTGGTGAAACAATTGACCAAAGTGAAATGATAGCAGGCTGCCACTGCACCAAACTGACCAAATGAACAGTAACTGTTCATTTGGTCATAACTTGAGTTAGATAGGTAAAATTGACCTGAAATTTGGGCAGGCGTTAGAGGGCATATAGACCTAAAACTTTCATGAAGAACATCACCCCAAATTATGCCATTAACCCATTCAAATAATTGAGCAAAGTTTAGTTACCAAACCTGCAACTCTACAGATTTTCAGTTGAACAGTAATGTTTGGATGGCTATAACTTTCTCTAGAAAATTCAGATTTAGGCGATTCTTGAACCGATGGAAACCTAAGACATAGTAGAACATTTCATATGAAGAAAGTCAGACCAAATTATGAACTTAACTTAATCAAATTATAGACCAAAGTTGGATCAAAATCTGCCAGAACCCAAAATTGCAGCATGAACAGTGCACGTAAACAGTAAATTTATTTTGGCCATAACTTGAGCTACAAAACTCCAATTGGGGTGATCCAAAAAATGAGAATACACTTAAGACAATAAGGAACATTTTCTATGCAGAAAGTTTTGCCAAATTCTAACAGTAGATTGACCAATAGAATAGTGCAACTTAGAACTCCAAAACCGAAAATTGGCAATTTTGCCAAAATGACCTAAGCTTTGAGAAAATAACCAAAACCAACAAGTTTAGTGACCAAAATGTGGTATGTGGGTGAAGTTGGAATTATCATACCTATTAAGCCTTAGAAAGTCAACTATTTGACTTGAATAGTATAGTGAATAGTAACCCGAAACACAAAATTTAAAGAACGTCGAATTTAGCACGTTAGAGCTAGGTAAATGTGAAGCTAAATTTATTTTGGATTTATGTTAAGTTCTATTACTGAAACATTGTAAAATTGTGTGTTTCAGTTGAAAAGAATATCGGGAAGGAACCCGAGGAACCGAGTCAAGGCTAAGGGACGACTTGTTTGAGGTTTGTGCACAACGTATAATTTCTGTAAATTATTTGCTGCATATTGTTTTGAATGGTTTGAAAAAGTGAAATGAGACATTATTTATGATGCTTTGATCGAAATTGTTGAAAGTTATTGTGTATGTTTGAAATGGCAATGTTTAGCAAATTGTTAAGATAAGTTTTGAAACCGCAGTGTCTTGACCATATATTTGAACACCTCACTAGCACGACTAGTGGGGTAATTAGTTTCGAATTTTGATTCCTTCTCTGGAGAAGTGTTGAGGTGTGCCAGTAGAAGAGGATGTAAATGGATATCCATATATTTGAGCTAGCTAGCCTTGTGATATGATTTCTCTTTAGCCTCTGGCTATTGAGATTTTATTTGTTTCGAATGGCATGATCTAACTGTGGATTTTATGAAATGTGTTTTGATACTTTGAAATGAACTTGGTTTGCATTAAAATCTCATAATTCATGTTTTGTGTTTAATGCTCATGTTTAGTCAAATTTTTTAATAAACGTGATTTTATTTTTGCATAAAAATTATTAGTATGTTGTTTACCACTGAGTCCTAGTACTCAGCGATAGCTTCTATTGATGTCGCAGATACAGAGACTAGAGGAGCAGCAGACTAAGCTGCTGAGGATTGAGGATCGTTCTGCTTTGAAGCTATCGGGTATAATTTATACCCTGATCATAAATATTTATTTTGATGTATGTAATGCACAGAAATGTATGGACATGTGAAGATGGGTTTTGAGCAGCTTGTACAAAATCTGTATAAAATTTGTAATAAACTTTAGTTTGGATTTTCTTAATGTAAATTTTTGTATGATGAATACATAAATTGTTTATCTTTAAAAGAAAATATGAATGTATGAAATTGATTGACTATACATTGAGGACTATTGAATTTTAAACTTGAGAAATTTATTGAAATGATTGTGAAATTGATTGAGTTTGATTGTGAAACCGAAGTAGTGGTTGAGAAAAACTTCTAGAAGTGCTTTTTATAGGTATTTGAAGAACTGTTTTCTCAAAATATAGAGGAAACTCTGTCAAAATTTTTATAAAATTTGCGGAAAAATAAAATGGGCCAAAATTTCCAACTAGCTTTCAACTTAATTACATGCTTTAAATATTTATTAGAAATGCTCACCACTTATCAAAAAGAAGAAAATTGTTTTAAAATCCCTTATAGGGTACTTAATGAGTTATCGGTAGGTGAAGTTCGGTAGTTCATTAGGTATTCTACGGGATCATGTTATGCCTTGCAGAGGGGTAAGGTGTGACATGTTTTAGTGGTATTAGAGCAAGTTTTTGAAGTACGTTTTAAATTGTGAATTTGTGTATTTCTTTGTTAAGTACAACTGCTCAATGTCCATAATTGTTACATACAGTGCATTACATCATGAATATGAACTAACGGAGGGAAATCTCCTTGTGTTATTGCTCAGGAGATACCCTACTCCAAACTGTTATGGAAGAAGGGGATGGCTCAGTCGAGCAGTCTGTTGAAGCTGAGGCATAAGGGGAAGCCCCAGCTTTACCGAATGTTAGTGGGTCAGCAGCACCAGCCCCATAAATGCCGCAGTTCCCTGCCCAGTTCGCACAGAAGATGGCTGCGATGTTTTAGCAAATGGCTGGGGGTATGCCTGCTCAATCTCCACCCCAGACACCTGTGACACAACCACTGCCTCCAGCCAGACAGTATGATAAATTACTGAAGTATGGGGCTGCAGAATTTAAGGGTACAGTGGACCCTTTAGAGGCAGAGCAATGGCTTGAGAGAATGGACAGAGTGTTTAAGAAACTGCACTGCCAAGATGAGCTGAAGTTTGAGTATTCCGTGTCTCTACTGCAAGGGGATGCGTATGATTGGTGGAAGACCATCCCCCACAGCTTGGCTGAACCACCAGTGCTGACCTAGGATGACTTCATCAGAGAGCTCAGACAAAAATACATCCCAGATGCATATGTTGACCAGAAACTGCAAGAATTTTTGAGTTTGAAACAAGGGAACCGATCGGTGGCAGAGTATGAGAGGGAGTTCTCCCGCCTGAGTCACTATGCGGGGAGTCTCCTTACTACCAGCAAAGCAAGGTGCAAGAGATTTGAGACGAGTTTGAAGCCCAGCATAAGGATGCAAGTTGTGGGATTCCGACACAGCAACTTCTCAGAGCTTATGTCTCAAGCACTTGAACTGGAGAGAATTGAATCAGAAGCAACCCCAAGGAAAGAAAAATCAGAAAAAGTTGAGAAATCAGAAAAATACAAGGGGGAAAAATTAGTTGAACAAAGTTCTGGTGCTACCTCTGGAAAGAGAAAGAAGTTTAGTGGACCCAGCAGGGGTCGAGGTGGAAGATTTGGTAGGGGCCGATTCTCCGGACAGAGACCCCCTAGGTCTAGTCGTGATTAGCGAGGGTTCACATTACGCCCACCGTGAGACTTGTGGCAAGATTCATGGGGGGGAGTGTTACTGGGCCACTGGAGCCTGCTTTAACTGCGGAGGCAAGGGCCATATAGCTAAAGACTGTACTAGTGCTCCGAGATATAGTCCAGCTCCTACTACTGCCGAGGGATCTATTCAGAGTCCTGCTCTCAGAGGTTCACGATCGGTTGGCGAGAGGAAGAGGCAGGTAGAAGCACCGCCAGCGATCAAGGCACGCTTGGTCGATCAAGACAAGGAAGTGCTTCGATCAGAATCTACACTATGAGACAGCGAGAAGAGGCTGAGACTTCTGATGTGGTAGCTGGTACATTCTCTATCTCTGATCAAGATGTGTTTGTGTTGTTTGATCCGGGTTCAACCCATTCATATGTTAGTGCTAGCATAGTTAGTTCACTTGCTGTTCCATGTGTGCAAATGGATTTTGAAGTGCTAGTAACTAGTCCGTTAGGACAAGAAGTCCGGGTCAACAGAATTTATAGAGACTGTCCTTTGGTGATCCAAGGACATGTTTTCCCGTCAGACTTGATTGAAATGCCCTTCAGAGAGTATGATATTATCTTGGGCATGGATTGGTTAGCCAGGCATCATGCTATGATTGACTGTAGACTGAAGACAGTCACTTTTGGTCTCCCTTTGTACGGTGATGTGGTAATACACGGGGAGAGGCATTTACTGCCATCAAACATCATTTCGGCTGCACTAGCCAGAAGAATGATCAGAAAGGGGTGTGAAGCATACTTAGCACATGTGATAAACACCCAAGTGGGGAGTCCAACACTAAGGGACATCCCTACTGTATGTGATTTTCCGGATGTATTTCCTGATGAATTGCCAGGATTACCTCCAGAAGGAGAGGTGCAGCTTGAGATTGATGTTATGCCTGGTGTCGACCCAATCTCTATAACGCCATACAGAATGGCACCTGCAGAATTAAAAGAGTTGAAAGTACAATTGCAAGAGTTGCTTGACAAGGGCTTTATCCGCCCTAGTGTGTCACCATGGGGAGCGCCAGTGTTGTTTGTAAAGAAGAAGGATGGCACTCTCCGGTTATGCATTGATTATCGGCAGTTGAATAAGGTGACAATAAAGAATAGATATCCATTGCCCCATATTGATGACTTGTTTGATCAGTTGAGGGGTGCAGCTGTGTTCTCCAAAATTGACCTGAGATCAGGTTATTATCAGTTGAAAGTACAAGAGCAGAGTATTGCCAAAACTGCTTTCAGAACCTGCTATGGCCATTATGAATTCCTAGTCATGCCATTCGGGTTAACTAATGCTTCGGCTGCTTTTATGGATCTGATGAACACTATTTTCAGACCATACCTCGACCAGTTTGTTATGGTATTCATAGATGATATATTAGTCTATTCGAGGAATGCAGAAGAGCATGATAGACATCTGCGGATTGTACTACAGATTTTGAGAGAGAAACAGCTATATGCCAAATTGTCGAAGTGTGAATTTTGGCTGAAGGAGATATCTTTCTTGGGGCATGTAGTATCAGAAGAGGGTATCAAGGTAGATCCAAGTAAGATTGAAGCTGTCCTTAATTGGAGGCCACCCAGAAATGTCACAGAGATTCTCGCCTGGTTTAGCTGGATACTACCGTAGATTTGTGAAGGGATTCTCCATGTTGGCATCTCCATTGACCAAGCTGCTTAGAAAAGATGTAAAATTTCAGTGGACGGATAAATGCCAACAGAGTTTTGACGAATTGAAGAGATATTTGACTGAAGCTCCAGTCCTGACTTTACCTACTCCGGGTAAAGAATACACAGTATATAGTGATGCTTCTCACAATGGGTTAGGCTGTGTATTGATGCAAGATCGAAATGTCATTGCCTATGCATCACGCCAGCTGAAACCGCATGAGAGGAACTATCCAACACATGATTTGGAGCTTGCAGCTATTGTGTTTGCTCTTAAGATCTGGAGACACTATTTATATGGGGAAAAGTGTTACATTTATACAGATCATAAGAGTTTGAAGTATTTGGGCACCCAGAAAGAGCTGAATTTGAGACAGAGGAGATGGTTAGAGTTGATAAAAGACTATGATTGTTTGATAGACTATCAGCCAGGAAAAGCTAATGTTGTGGCTGACGCCCTAAGTCGCAAGACTATGGCAAGTCTACAAGTTACTCCTTTGTCTATGGTACATGAGTTGAGATCATTACATGCCAGTTTAGAGATTAATGATGATGGGCAGACAGCAGTTGCATGGCATGTACAACCAGTGTTGATTGATCAGATTAGAATGGTCGCTCGTAATGATCGAAGTATCGGTTGATGGAAGAAGTCCGACAGGGCAAGAAACCAGAATTCTCAATCAGAGATGATGGTCTATTGCTACACCAGGGCAGAATGTGTGTTCCTAATGATGTTGATTTGAGGTAGATCATTTTGAAGGAGGCACATGAGTCTCCTTTTGCCATGCACCCTGGAGGCACAAAAATGTATAGAGGGCTAAAGGAGCATTACTGGTGTATGGGTATGAAAAGAGATGTGGCAGAGTTTGTATCTAAATGCCTAACTTGTCAGCAAGTGAAGGCAGAGCATCAAGTACCCGCTGGGTTGTTACATCCACTACCAGTACCAGAGTGGAAATGGGAGAGAATAACGATGGATTTTGTGATGGGACTTCCTAGGACACAGAAGAGTCATGATGCAGTTTGGGTCATTGTTGACAGATTGACTAAATCTGCTCATTTTCTGCCAGTCCGAATGGACTATAGTTTGGACAGATTGGCCAGGTTGTACATTGATGAGATTGTGAGACATCATGGAGTGCCAGTAACCATTGTACCAGACAGAGATCCTAGGTTCACTTCTAGATTCTGGGGTAGTCTTCAGAGAGCCCTAGGAACTAGATTGAACTTCAGTACTGCATTCCACCCACAGACAGATGGCCAGTTTGAGAGGGTAATTCAAATCTTGTAGGACATGCTACGGGCTTGTGTGATTGAGTTTGAGGGTAGTTGGGATACACACTTGCCTTTGATTGAGTTTGCTTACAACAACATCTACCAATCAAGCATTGGAATGCCTCCATATGAAGCTTTGTATGGCAGAAAATGTAGAACCCCGTTGTGTTGGGATGACGTGGGTGAAAGAAAGATGATCGGACCCGAAATTGTTCAACAGACTGAAGAGAAAATTAGGGTGATCAGAGATCGACTTAAAGCTGCATCAGACCGTCAGAAGTCCTACATTGATCTGAAGAGAAGGGATATTGAGTATGCAGTGGGTGAGAAAGTTTTCCTCAAAGTTTCTCCTTGGAAGAGAATTATGAGATTCGGCAGAAGGGGGAAACTGAGTCCTCATTTCATTGGGCCATATGAGGTTCTGGAAAGAGTGGGTCCTTTGGCATATCGGTTGGCACTACCTCCAGAGTTGGAGAAGATACATAATGTTTTCCATGTGTCTATGTTGAGGAGGTATCGATCAGACCCATCTCATGTACTACTAGTAGAGAAAATAGAAGTGAATCCAGACCTCACATATGAAGAAGAACCCATAGAGATTCTGGCTTATGAGGTGAAACAGCTACGAAACAAGCAGATACCATTGGTAAAAGTGCTGTGGAACCATCATTCAGGCCAGGAGGCTACTTGGAAACGAGAGGAGGACATGAGGAGACAACACCCACAAATTGCTCGTAGATTGATACTGTAAAATTTCGAGACGAAATTTATTTAAGGGGGGGGGGGAGAATTGTAACACCCCCGGTTGCATAGCCTGGTAGATTTCACTGTTCCGGTGACCGATGTCGATCCGGACAATTAAGGGGATTAGGACCACACTTAAGACAACTTAAGAAGCCATAAATACAAATAATTAGTAATGTTTAATTAGTTGACTATAAATGAGAAAAACAGAACATAAGAAGTTAAACGAGCCGAGAGTCACAACGATGAGTGACCTCCTCGGGAACGACTGTGAAGTCATTTTAAACTCAAATTTCGAACCGTAAAAAGTGATGCTGCGGTCCTTAGGACCCTTATGGACACTGTGGAAAAGAGAAAATCATGAAAAAGAACTGTTAAGTCAGTCAAATAATTAGGTCAGGGAGCTGAAAGAAATATTGGATTATTTGCAAACCGGGTTGAACCGGCGAGGGGCAATTTGGTCAATTGACCCCGAGAGCTGACTCCTGACCTAACTGTCCAATAAAATCGGAGAAAAACAAATTTCGAAATTGAGAATTAAATTAAAGAACTAATAGAAAAAAAAAAGAAAAAGAGATGAAAATGAAAAAGTCAAATGTTATGACATCATGGATGATGTCATAACTAAATTAATAAATTGAATTTTTTTAATTGGGATTTTTTTTGTGGTCTTCCATAAATTAAATTAGATAAAGGAAAAGGAAAAAAAAAAAAAGAAACAAAGTCCTTCTTCCCTAAGTGGACGTCCCCCACTCTCACTCTCCCTCTCCATTTCTAAACCCCATTAAAGCTTGAGTTCAAGCTTTTAAATCCCTACTAAACCCCAATTTCTTCTATAATTATTTCATAAAAACTTGATAACCTCACTTGAGAAGAGGATTGAGCAAGAAAGAAAGAAAGAAAGAGGAGTGGGATTGAAGATTGAAATTCAAAGTTTAAGGTTAGTGAATTTAAAATTGAAAATTATGTTTAATATTTGTGTTCTTGTTGTATGTAACTTAGATCTTAACTTAAAATGAAATGAAATTAATTGTAGGAGGACTAAACTTGGATTTTGATCAGCTAGGGTTTGATATGGTAGTGCATGAATTTGATTAGATTATAAGTGTAGGCAAGCTTATATGAAGGTAGATGTGATGTTGGTATGCTTAAATGTGATTAAATGAAACAATTTAGTGTGGTTAGGGTTTGTGAACCAAATTTTGGAGAAATGCTTAAATGATGACTTTGGTCTATTGTGAAGTGAAATAATGGTCAATTATGACCAAATGGATTGTGTGGGAATGGTAGGAAATTAAACCAAATTCGTAGGTAAATGGTCATGCTGCTGGCAGCATGACCAAACCCACTTTGAAGGACCAAAACTCAAATTTTACAAGTCCAATTGATATGCCACCCAATTGGAGATGAAAATAGACATAAAAGAGCACAATTTTCATTAAGGAACCATGGCCAAAAACTGACCAAAACTTGGTGAAACAATTGACCAAAGTGAAATGATAGCAGGCTGCCATCAAGATTAAATCGACCAAATGAACAGTAACTGTTCATTTGGTCATAACTCGAGTTAGACAGGTCAAATTGTCCTGAAATTTGGCCAGGGGTTAGAGGGCATATAGACCTAAAACTTTCATGAAGAACATCACCCCAAATTATGCCATTAACCCATTCAAATAATTGAGCAAAGTTGAGTTACCAAACCTGCAACTCTGTAGATTTTCAATTGAACAGTAATGTTTGGATGGCTATAACTTTCTCTAGAAAATTCGGATGTAGGCGATTCTTGAACCGATGGAAACATAAGACATAGTAGAACATTTCATATGAAGAAAGTCAGACCAAATTATGAACTTAACTTAATCAAATTACTGACCAAATTTGGATCAATATGTGCCAGAACCCAAAATTGCAGCATAACAGTGCATGTGAACAGTAAAATTATTTTGGCCATAACTTGAGCTACAAAACTCCAATTGGGGTGATCCAAAAATGAGAATACACTTAAGACAATAAGGAACATTTTCTATGAAGAAAGTTTTGCGAAATTCCAACAGTAGATTGACCAATGGAATAGTGCAACTTAGAACTCCAAAACCGAAAATTGGCAATTTTGCCAAAATGACCTAAGCTTTGAGAAAATAACCAAAACCAACAAGTTTAGTGACCAAAATGTGGTATGTGGGTGAAGTTGGAATTCCCATACCTATTAAGCCTTAGAAAGTCAACTATTTGACTTGAATAGTGCAGTGAATAGTAACCCAAAACACAAAATTTAAAGAACGTCGAATTTAGCACGTTAGAGCTAGGTAAATGTGAAGCTAAATTTATTTTGGATTTATGTTAAGTTCTAGTACTGAAACATTGTAAAATTGTGTGTTTCAGTTGAAAAGAATATCGGGAAGGAACCCGAGGAACCGAGTCGAGGGTAAGGGACGACTCGTTTGAGGTTTGTGCACAACGTATAATTTCTGTAAATTATTTGCTGCATATTGTTTTGAATGGTTTAAAAAAGTGAAATGAGACATTATTTATGATGCTTTGATCGAAATTGTTGAAAGTTATTGTGTATATTTGAAATGGCAATGTTTAGCAAATTGTTAAGATAAGTTTTGAAACCGCAGTGTCATGACCATATATTTGAACACCTCACTACAACGACTAGTGGGGGTAATTAGTTTCGAATTTTTATTCCTTCTCTGGAGAAGTGTTGAGGTGTGCCAGTAGAAGAGGATGTGAATGGATATACATATATTTGAGTTAGCTAGCCTTGTGATATGATTTCTCTTTAGCCTATGGCTATTGAGATTCTATTTGTTTCGAATGGCATGATCTAACTGTGGGTTTTATGAAATGTGTTTTGATACTTTGAAATGAACTTGGTTTGCATTAAAATCTCATAATTCATGTTTTGTGTTTAATGCTCATGTTTAGTCAAATTTTTGAATAAACGTGATTTTATTTTTGCATAAAGATTATTTTAGTATGTTGTGTACCCCTGAGTCCTAGTACTCAGCGATAGCTTCTATTGCTGTCGCAGATACAGAGACTAGAGGAGCAGCAGACTGAGCTGCTGAGGATTGAGGATCGTTCTGCTTTGAAGCTATTGGGTATAATTTATACCCTGATCATAAATATTTATTTTGATGTATGTAATGCATAGAAATGTATGGACATGTGAAGATGGGTTTTGAGCAGCTTGTACAAAATCTGTATAAAATTTGTAATAAACTTTAGTTTGGATTTTCTTAATGTAAATTTTTGTATGATGAATACATAAATTGTTTATCTTTAAAAAAAAATATGAATGTATGAAATTGATTGACTATACATTGAGGACTATTGAATTTTAAACTTGAGAAATTTATTGAAATGATTGTGAAATTGATTGAGTTTGATTGTGAAACCGAAGTAGTGGTTGAGAAAAACTTCTAGAAGTGCTTTTACAGTATTTGAAGAATCTGTTTTCAAAATGCAGAGGAAACTCACAAAATTTTTATAAAATTTACTAAAAATAAAATGGGCCAAAATTTCCAACTAGCTTTCAACTTAATTACATGTTTTAAATATTTATTAGAAATGCTCACCACTTATCAAAAAGAAGAAAATTGTTTTAAAATCCCTTGTAGGGTACTTAATGAGTTATCGGTAGGTGAAGTTCGGTAGTTCATTAGGTATTCTACGGGATCATGTTATGCCTTACAGAGGGGTAAGGTGTGACAGCTAAACTGTACATTGATGAGATAGTGAGACTTCATGGAGTGTCGGTATCTATTGTGTCAGACAGACATCCAAGGTTTACTTTTAGATTCTGGGGTAGTCTGCAAAAGCCCCGGGAACTAGATTGAACTTTAGCATCGTGCTCCATCCATCGATGCATCGCCTAAAAGGGTAATTCAAATTTTGGAGGATAAGCTACGGGCTTGTGTGATCGAGTTTGAAGGTAGTTGAGATATACACTTGCCTTTGATTGAATTTGCTTACAATAATTGTTATCAATCTATATGAAGCTTTGTATGGCAGGAAGTGCAGAACTCCTTTGTGTTGGGATGAAGTGGGTGAAAGAAAACTGATTGACCTAGAAATTATTCAACAGACAGAGGAGAAAATTAAACTTATCTGGGACAGACTCAAGGCTGCATTAGATCATCAGAAGTCCTATATTGATATGAAAAGAAGAGATATTGAGTATGTCATGGGTGATAAGGTATTCCTCAAGGTTTCCCTTTGGAAGAAAATTATGAGATTTGACAGAAAGGGGAAACTGAGTCCTCGCTTCATTGGACCATATGAGGTTCTAGAAAGAGTGGGTCCTTTGGCATATAGATTAGCACTACCTCCAGAGCTAGAAAGGATACACAATGTCTTCCATGTATCTATGTTGAGGAGGTACAGATCAAACTCCTCTCATGTTCTACCAATAGAAGAATTGAAGTGAATCCAGACCTCACTTATGAGGAAGAACTTATAGAAATTCTGGCACATGAGGTGAAACAGCTGAGGAACAAGGAGATACCACTAGTTAAAGTGCTGTGGAATCATCATTCAGGCCTGGAGGCCACTTGGGAGCGCGAGGAGGATATGAGGAGACAGCACCCATAGGTTTTCAGAGACTAAAACCAGGTAAAATTTCAGGACGAAATTTATTTAAGGGGGAAAAAATTGTAACACCCTCATACTAAGTAGTCTATACATTCTACTGTCCCGGTGACTAGTGCCTATCCGGACAGTCAAGATGTGTAGAACCATATTTATATCTCCTAGAAAAGCCATAAATAAAAATTAATAGAAATTATATGAAGGTGAAATGGAAATACGAAAAACAAAGCATAATGGGTTAAATGAGCCGAGGTCCCAACGATGAGTGACCGAATCGAGAAGTGACTATGAGCTTAGTTGCTACCCTAATTTCATGTGGGACCCTATGACACCTCAGGCCTAAGGATAATTGCGAAGCTAATGGTAATGTGAATACCACAGAAAAGAATAGAGAACAAGTTCAAATAATTGAAACAAAATTCAGGAAGTAACCTAGTACTATTAGAAAAATTGATCAGACTGATAAGGGGCAATATGGTCAATTCACCCTTAGAGGTGACTTTTGGCCTAGTTGTCCATTAAAATGTGTGAAATTAAAATATTGAAAAATATTTTTAAATTGAAGATGTATGGGGAAAGAGAAGAGAAAGAAATGAAAAAGTCACATGCAAATGAGATTTATGACATCATAGTGACCTCATGATGATCTAATTAAGATTTTAATTTTTAATTATTAAATTGTTGAGATAATTACTAAGTTAAAAGTTTCAAAATTTCATATATATATATATATATATATATATATATATATATATATATATATATATATATATATATATATATATATATATATATATATTTCTTTCTTCTTCCTCAAAGTGAGCCGTCCCACTCTCTCTCATTTTCTCTCTAAAAAATTCCACCATAGCCAAGCCAATTCAAGCTTTCAAAGCTTGATTTCTTCCCATAAACCCTAACCATAAACTATAGAAAACTCTTAATTGGCCCTAGAAGAGAAGAATTAAATCAAGAAATTATGGAGAAAAGTGAAAGAAGAGAAGATTTAGAAGAACATCATTGAGGTGAGTTGTCTCTCTACCTAACTAAGTGTGTATGCATGAATTTAAGTTGAGATTAATGAATTTATGTGAAGAAACATGAAAATCATGCATGATTGAGAAGCCATAAATTTTGACCAGCCATGGGTTACTAGGGTTTTAAGGTGTTTTAGTTTAATTGGATGTGAATTGGGATTTAGATGAAGTGGTATATGTGTTTAGTGAAGTGAAATTTCATGAAATTGCATGGATTAGTAAGATGGCAAATTAGGGTTTATGGAAATTAGGGGAAATTGAGGATTTTGAGAATTATTGACCAATTGATGTTTTGATGCCTAATTTTGGTCAATTAGTGTGTGTTTAATTGTGATTTGATTAATGGAATTGAAAGAATTGGTAATGGTTAAAGTGTTGAATTCTGGACTAATGAGTCCAGATAAGTTAAAATGCCATAAGCTGGATTTTGTTGCTCTAATTAGTGTAAGTCCAATTGGAGATGAAATTAGGGTCATAATGCTACATTTTTTTTTATGAAGGAACCTTACCCAAAAACTGACCATAAGTTGGTCTAAAATTTAGTTGAATCTAGAATTGGTGCCCTGATTCTGGGCAGAATTGACTAAAAGAATAATACATATTCAAATGGTTATAACTTTGTGTAGAGAGGTCCAAATGACCTGCTTTTTGAACCATTGGAAAGCTTAGATATAGTAGAACAATTTTCACGAAGAGCAGAAACCCAAAATCTAACCATAACCTATTCAAATTGCTAACCAAAGTTAAGTCACCAAATCTACTAGAACCAAAATTTGCCCAGAAAAACTAGAAATGACATATTCGGCAAGTTATGGTAAAAATGCTATACCTTGAGCTACAAAACTCTAAATGGAGTGATTCAAAAATGGAATTAAACTAGACACATTAAGGAACAACTTTAATGAAAAATGTTTAGCCAAATTTCCACTATAGATTGGTCCAATAGAACAGTAAACATTGGTGACCAAATCTAAAATTCTAGGATTAATTCTAATAGGCTTTGAATTGCAATTGGCAACCAATGCCAACAAATTTGTGACCTAAAATGTGGTATGACCATGTGTTTAGAAATGGTATACCCATTAATTATGAAAAAGTCAACATTTTGAAATGAATAGTAATCACAATATTATCAAATACAAAGAACTCAACCCTTAGGATAATTTATAAGTAAAATTAAGTATGCAAAAATTCTATTGTTGGATTTATTATTAGAAATGGTTTGAGTGGATATTGAAACATTCTAATTATGTGTTTCAGTTGAAAAGGAGCCCTCCAAGGAAGGAGGAAGAGTGGACTAAGTCAAGGCAAATATAAGAGATTTGTGCACAACAAATTTAAAATTCTTTGTTTCTACTTGACAATTCGTGAAATAAATGTTGTGAATAATTTTGATTGTTATGGCTTTGAAAATTTTATTGGAAAAATAGTGTGTTGCCTACTTTGTAAATAAAAAATTTGGAATGAAATATGATTTGTGAATTATATGAAATATTTGAATTATTTGGTTTTGAATTGGACTTTAAAATCACACTTGGCATGGCAATATTATTATGTTCCTCCTCCATCTATAGGGTTGAGATTGAATATGTATGCTTCTCTTTCTGGCTTGCCAGTTTGAGGTTGAGATCGAATGAGTGCTCATATAGCTAGATAGCCACCTCCTTCATTGATTTCGATTAGTAAGGTTGTAGATTGCTTTGTCGTGGTGTACAACATGACATTGATCGTGAAATTTTATGTCATGGCCTAAGTTGTGTATTAATTGATAACACCATTGTTTACAATTTATTTTGATAAATTATTATTAAAAATCTTGACATCAACTTTGTAAACTGTGATTGTGAAAATTTTTAAATTCCTATTATCAATGAATGATTATATTTTTGATGATTTTAGAAATTATTATTGTGCACCACTGAGTAAATTACTCAGCGATAGCCTTTTCTTACTGTCGCAGATAAGGAGAAGGATAAAGCAGCAGAGTGAGCTGCTATAGTTGCAGTTGTAACACCATTTTGGGATCTTTTACAAGTATAATATTTTATACCCTTGTAAATTTCTTTTGATATAAATTATTGTTCATATGTATCTATAGAACTAGTTGAGCAGTTGTACAATCAAAATTGTAATATTGATATTTTGTTCTCTTTTCTATAATTGCAAAGTTTTATATTTGAGTCGAATCGAATGAAATGCTTGTAAATTTCTTTTGATATAAATTATTGTTCATATGTATCTATAGAACTAGTTGAGTAGTTGTACAATCAAAATTGTAATATTGATATTTTGTTCTCTTTTCTAGAATTGCAAAGTTTTACATTTGAGTTGAATCGAATGAAATGCTATTAAATTGCTTGAATTTGTGTTGATTGACTTGGATTGTCTTGACCATAAATAGAGTTGTGGATATTATATGCATATTATAAGTGTTTTAATAGGTTTTTGAAGAATTATTTTATCAAATTATAGACGGCGTGTGACACCCCTTACCCGTCCACACAGTGTACCAAAGCACCATATCTTATCTTATTCCAATTTACATTTCTTAATTTGTTGACTAAAAGGCTTTTGAGTGAAATTCATAACATTTATGTCAATTATTAAAATTTCGATTAATTTGAATTTTCGCAAATTTTACAGAAAATCTGGCAGAGTGCCATCTATAAATTGGAAAAATAGTTCTTCAGAACCTGTTTAAAACACTCCCAATATGTTCATCATATTCTCAACTCCAATAACCATCAACAAAGTCTCAACATTTCCAAAACTCAATTTCACGCATATCATAATTAAACTCAATTTCATGGAGAAATACTCAAATTTTACTAATTAACAACAGATAATTATAGTGACATATAATTACATGAGTTTATAATGTACAAAACAAAAAGAAGCCTAAGGGTCCTACCAAAGATGCACTGTAATGGAGGTGACTCTGGAGTCAAAGCAGATCTGATTGCTCACCCAGTCTGAAGTCTGCTGGGCTCTCTATCCGTGTCTCCAGTGTCACATCCTACTCCCCTGTAAGATGTAACATGATCCCGTAGTACACCTAATGAATTACCGTACTTTGCCTACCGATAACCCATTAGATATACTACAAGGGATTTTAATACAATTTTCGTGAAATTTAAATCATCGATTAAAATCTAGGGTTATAAAATTTTTTCAAAATTTCGGCAAAGTGCCGGCTGTGTTTTGAGAAAACAGTTCTTCAAACCTGAAAAGGAAAACACTCCCAACATATTTCTACAAATCCCAAACTCCAATAAATTTGTTCAACACAATTAATTTCTCAACATTATCAACTCGCCAATACCAATTTTCCAGTTGTTTCCAAAAGTCGAGATAAGATAAATACATCACAATATTTTTACAAGCTAAAATAATTTACAATTTTAGTTTACAACTGCTCAAGACCAAGTACAATATATACATACAGTGCACATATATTACAACAAAAACTACACAATATGGTATACTCGATATACTTGGTGAAATCTCAAAATGTGGTACAAGCAGCCTACTTTGCTGCTCTGTCCGTCTGTCTATCTGCGACGGCAATAAAAAAGCTATCGCTGAGTAAAATTTACTCAGTGGTGCACAATAACAATTTAAAATGCGGTATATAAAACTTTCATTGATAATTTACAATTCAAATAATTCACAATTTCATGTTACGATTTTCAAAGCTCATATAACACAAATTTGATCAAACAATTGAATAACGCAGTGTTGGCAATTAATAACACAACTTAGGTCATGACACAAACATTTCCTAACATGTCGTGTGTACATCACGACAAGGCACACTCACCCACTAATCGAAATCGATGAGGGAGGAAGCTAACTAGATAATGAGAACTCATCCACACTCACCTCATATTGGCAAGTCAAAGAGGGAGGAATATAATCACACTCACCCCATAAATGGAGGAGGAACATAGTAACATTATCATGCCAAGTGTGCATCAAAACAATTCCAAATCACAATATTTCATACAAACCACAAATCACATTTTATCTCAAAATTTCCATTTGCAAAGTAGGCAATACAATAATTTCCAAATAATATTCCCAAAGCTAAAACAATAAAAAATTATTCATAACTCATTTCTCCAAATAAATTTTCTATTAAAAGCAGTGAATATAAAAATTATTATGCACATAACTCTGATATATGCCTCTTGGCCTTGACTCAGTGTTCTTTACGCTTCTCAATATCCTTTTCAACTGAAACACATAATTTAAAGTGTTTCAGTACTCAATGAATTTGTTTCTGACAACAAAATCCAATATTTAAATTTTCTTGGTACTATTCCCTTCAATTCATTTCATTAGTCAACCTATAATATTGACCCTTGATGCACTCTAAGTGAATTAGGTTTAGTGTTACCAATATGTCACATTTTATAGCCTTTTAGTGTTAGTACATGTTACCGAATTCATTTTCAAGTATATTGCATTTTATTGCAATTTGCCGAATTTCGGTATACTTATTTGACCTAGCTAGATGACTTAGTTTCCTCAGTTTTCGGTTTTCAGTCCAAACTACAAACTTGTAGATCTATGTCTAAACTATTCATGGTAAAAATTTCAGGTCATTTGGACCTGTTTTGAGTAAGTTATGGCCAAAAAACTAACTGCTGCTCAAATGGTCAATTTTCAGGCTTTCAAGTCACTAATCCGGATTTGGTCATTTTTAAGGTCAGTTTCTAGGCAGAATTTTAGCAACATTTCTACATGAAAGTTGGCCTGTTTGGTGTCTCGTTTCACCCTCCATTGGCCTCATACCAATTGGGTTCACAGTTTTGCACTTATGACCTAATTTATGTGCTGCCAACATACACAACCTACACAAGACAATTACACTTCTAATTTGACATTCCTCCTCCTCCTCATGACTTCATTATTTATTCATAGCACTTCTACAAATACTAAACACAAATCCAGCAAGCATATTGGGCAGAACACTCAAATGCTCAATGTCACACTATACCCCTCTGTAAGGCATAACATGATCCCGTAGTATACCTAATGAATTACCAACTCCGCTTCATCGATAACCCATTAAATACACTACAAGGGATTTTAAAAACTTTTCTTACTTATTTTACAAGGTGAGCACTATTTATAGGTATTAAAAACTTTGGTGAATCAAGTGAAACAATTAACTCATTTGATTTATTTGGAATTTCTCAGAAAATTTTGGCAGAGTGCCATCCGTATTTTGGATAAAACAGCTTCTGTAAAACTCGTAAAAGACACTTCAATAAATTTCCAAATCTCAACTCCAATACATTTCTCAACACAACAATTTATCAACTCAATTCCATAGAAATTTTTCAAAGTCTGAGATAATGAAATATAATACAATTTTCACAAGTCAAATAACTCATAATTAAGTTATAACTTCAAGGTACAATTTGAATTTACAACCGCCAAAACCAAAAACAAAATTTACATACAAAGGTCATATATTACAAAGACAAAATGCCAAATGTGGTATACTCACTATACCCAAAAATCTCTTCATTGGAGGTATATGCACTTAGTCACGCCTGCTCTGTCTCTCTACCGCGATAAAGAATAAAGCTATCACGAGACAATGTCTCAGTGGTGCACAACATTAACCAAATACAATTTAAATCACAATTCATAAATCATATCAATAGTGGATACTTAAAACCATAGTCAATTTCAAGACAGTAATTGTCCATAAGAATTTAAACTCCATTTGTCAATATCACAATAATTTTCATAAGTTAGATCATGTTTGAATTCAAAAGACAGTATATGTCAATGAGAGTTTAAATCCATTTCACAATCTCACAATACATATCAATAAATCACACACAGCTTAATCATGATCCATAGTTCAATTCGTCCCAAAAGCCAATGGCTAATGAGGTATTCAATTCGTCCCAAAAGTCGATGACTAATAAGGAATAACATAGCTAGCTAGCAAAAATATGAGTACTCATCCAATTCGTCCTCAATAGGCACACACCTTAACACTTCAGCCAGAGAGGGAATTCAATTCGTCCCACTAGACAAGCTAATGAGGAATACAATCAATATACATGATAGCGGTGGTTTCAAACCATTTCCAATGCTTTTAAATCAATAAGTATCCATCAATGTCATTCAAACAATTTCTCACAGTTTCAAATCATTTACAATGCTTTTAAAGCAATAAATATTCATTCAAATACATTTCCACAATTTAAAACAATAATATACAAATAGTCAATATTTATTTCAATTGAAAATAATTCAAAAGAAATAGTTGTTGTGCACAAACCTCTGATATTTGTCCCCTGGTCTTGACTCAGTATTTCTTTCCCTTTTGCTGAGTCCTGGTTAACTGAGAAACACAATTTGAAGTGTTTCAGTGCTAAATTAATTTGCCTCTAACGATAATGTTCGATAAACAATTCACTGAATACCTTTATTTGCTTAATCATCTAATATACTGACCCTCGATGTTTTCTAGGTAAATTAGGTTTTAGTGTCCTTTATATGTCACATTCGATAGGGTTTTAGGGTTGGTACGTGTTACCAAACTCAATTCTATGTATATTGCGTTTTCTTGCATTTCATTGCAAATTGCTGGATTTCGGGATACTAGTTTGACCTAGCTGGACGATCTAGTTCCCTCGGTTTTCGAGTTTCGGTCAAAACTACAAACTTGTAGATCTATGTCTTATTGCATGCGGGGCAAAATTTCAGGTCAATCCGAGTTAAGTAGACCAAGTTATGGTCATTATACTATTGCTGGTCAAATAGCATCAAATTAGGTCAATTTTAGGTCAATTTGGTCAACTTTGGTTCGGCCAGTTTTTGGACCCGAACTTGTGCAAGCTTTTTGACTTGCTTCTGGTCATTTCTGGGTTTTGGTGTCATCATAAGACTTGTAGGTATGGGTCTTAACTATTCATGGTTAAAATTTCAGGTCAATTGGACCTGTTTTGAGTGAGTTATGGCCTAAACACTCACTGCTGCCCAATTGGTCATTTTTCAGGTCCTAATTGTACCTAATCCGAATTGGTCATTTTCTTAGGTCACCTTGCAAGCAGAATTTTGGTATACTTTCTCAATGAAAGTTGGCACATTTTGTGCCTAGTTCCACCTCCAATTGGTCTCATACCAATTGAGGTTACACATTTAAACTTATTGTCTAAAATGTACACTGCCCTTAGTTACCTTGCTTAAACACACATCAATCACACACTTACCTTGCAATATGTTTACTTCCCTACCAAATCTGTTTTGGTACATTACCAAAAACATATTCCACTTTACATTAACATTACTTTGGGCAGATTACAATTATCCTCAACACACCAAATATAATTCACATTTACAAGTTCTAAGTACAATCACATACACACCTAACCATTACAAATCTTACATACACTTTACAATATCAATCTATATACATATCCATCAAACTTCTATGTCAATATTCTGCCACCACCTTCATGAACACACACATTTATTCAAGAATCCCCAAGCTGCCGAAATTCTTCCTCAATACCAAAGTGTCCTACAATCATCAATTTTCATCCAAGTGCAAAAATCACCTTATACATATGAAATATTTTACTAGGATATTAAATCACCATAACCAACATAATTTCCCATCAAATATATGCACAATTATCTCATCAATTACATGACTACATGGCTGTCCAAAATGAACACAACAATAACTCTTTAAACTCAAAAATTTTGTTCACAAATCCAACACCCATAACATGCACGCAAAATTTAACAAAGCTATCTTCAAAAATGCTAACTTACCTTATGGTTGGAGCTTGCTAAACCTTGATTAAACTTCTTAAATTTGGTATCAAACTCTTCCTTTTGATGTGTAGACAATTTTTCATGAAGGGACCTAAGTGATTGAAGGTGAAATGGAAGGGTTAGATGAAGCTTTAAGGAAACGTCAATGATGGACTTCTCTTCTTCTCAATTCGGCTGGTTTTATGGAAATGGAGAAGATGAACTTTCTGCTGGGATAATGGAAGTACAACTGCCCCATTATGTGTCTATTATATTCCTTTAGTGGCCCACTCACTCAATTATAACTATATAAT